>NC_140974.1:42888400-43128400 GCF_056783735.1 Eptatretus burgeri
ATATATATATATATATATATATATTATAAAAAATATAGGAAATATTCATGTATGTATATTAAAATATATATATATATATATATATATGTCAAAAAACAATTGACCACTCCCACACTCCTCCAGCCAAAGAATCTGCATAAAGCAACCCAAGAAGACCTACACAAGGGAAGTGCTATGCTGTTTTGAACCCTTCCCAGAGTTCTTTAACAACTATAAAGACGTTCACACATAGTACACACGTGAGAATCCCAATGCTACACACCCCCTCAGCTACCGGACCAGTTTCATCACTTATTGGCGAATCATCAGCGATAGCGCAGACAGAAATGCATATTTGTATATATCGTTACGGCTGTGGAAATTCGCAGAACAACATAAAGGTCCGTAGTTCAGTTAGATCGATAAGTCTGTGTTCAGTTAGATTTCCCCACCGTTGATTAATGGGAATTATTTGTGTCAGAAGGCTGTGATTCTTTGAGATAGTGTTTTTCTTTTCCTATCGTTATTTTGGACCAACCACACTTCAACCTCAAACCACAACAACCACCATTACAACAACCACACTTCAACCTCAAACCACAACACCAACCATGCCACCATCACCACAACCAAGTCACCACCACCAACGTCGCTCTCGACCACAGCTTCGCGGCGGTCTCCACACGCCAAACCACGGCCCTCTTCGTAAATGTAAACCGTCTCGACAAAGCGAAGGAAACCAGAGGAGTTCCGATGGTGCACGGATTTTCCCGCCTGATTCTCCCTGGACCTGTGCCAATTCTGATTCTCTCGGCCCCCGTGAGGTGCGCGGGGAGGAGGCGAGAGGGCACGCCCCTTTTCTCGAAGGTTCCCGCAGGTTCTGGAAGGAGGGCGGGGCGAGAGCGGGGGGCGTGGCGTGAGCAATATAAGGGCGTGCAGGACGCCAGGTCTGGCAGATCGTGTGTTTTTCTTGTCGGCTCGAGAGCTCGTGAGCTCGTGGTTTTTTTCCTTTGTGGTGGCAGCTCGTGGGTGTTTTTCAAGCTCGTGTGGTTTTTCCTTCGTGTGTGGTTTTCTTCGTGGTGGCAGCTCGTGAGCTCGTGTGGTTTTCTTCATGCGTGGTTTTCTTCGTGGTGGCTGCTCGTCGAGCTCGTGAGCTCCTGGTTTTTCTCGTCGGCTCTAGAGCTCGGCAGCTCGTGTTTTGTCCCACGCCTGCCAAGTCCCACGCCATAAACGCCCACGGGCCCAGTCTGACCGCCCTGTCTATGGGGGTGGTCTTTTCCTTTTCTTTTGCTTTCAAATGAATGTTGGTGGCGACGTGTCCATAAGTAAAACCTGTTTAAGTGGCTGTAAATAAATTGCTTATAGCCGGTTGTAGTGCTTTCACTTTGTTTGCTTTCATACCTGCATGGCTGTATATGTGCATGTGTAAATAAATGTGTTTGTGTGAATGTTACCCGTTCGTCGTGTTTTCTTTTCCCCGATTGGAACGCCATATTACAGCTCGGAATGTTAGTTGGGTTTTAAATACCCGTTAAATAGAATCTGATCCGGCGAGGTCGGGTGATAATACACGCTCGGTTATCACTGCAGAATGGAATGAACCGCCTGGGCGGTTCGTGTCCCAGCTGACCTGCGCCGAGGTACGGTCTCCCGGTTAGCTATCCGCGCAGGTACTTTGGTATATCGAGATTCGGCGATTGACCCTATCCTGCGCGGGTAGAAAATTGGCTTGGCCGTGGTGGGGTTGAAAACCCACCCGTGACAGGGTTCCGGCGTTGCTCCGGAAGGTCACGACTGAATTGTCCGTCCGGTGGGCGAGCTGCTACTATTAGTGGAAAGCGGCAGTTCGCTGTATATATATATATATATAGATAGATAGATAGATAGATAGATATATAGATATATATATATATATATATATATATATATATATATATATATATATATATATATATATATATATAGATAGATAGATAGATATAGATAGATATAGATAGATAGATAGATATAGATAGATATATATATATATATATAGATATATATATATATATATATATATATATAGATATATATATATATATATATATATATATATATATATATATATATAGATAGATGGTTAAGGTAGTGGGCTTGGGATCCTAGGGTCCTGAGTTCAAATCCCGCTCAGCTGTTGAATTAACACCAGGTGGGGTTGACTCTGCCTGTCATCCTTCCGAGGTCGGCAAAATGAGTGCCAGCATGCTGGTATACTGTGTCGGAGTGGTGACCCGTCCAGGATTGTTCCCAATAGTCAAGGAGACTGCTTCGACGGCACCAACGCTCTGCACAGAGTATGGTCCTAATGGATGGATGGATATATATATATATATATATATATATATATATATATATATATATATATATATATATATATATATATATATATATATCCTTTTACTCCCATTCGAGTAAGAATCACAGTGTTTGCCTAACACCTTTATTTACTCTTGAGAATAAGCCGGCCTCAGCATTAAAGATGCTTTACGATGAAGGAAGTGTGTACAGCTGTGAATTCACAAGAGTGATTCATCACTTAAGTCGAAAACGGATTGCAGAGTCCTTGCCTCTTTTCTGCCATTAAGAAATGATCCATCGACCTTTTGTTACTTGAGCTTCCAAGGTCTGTAAGCTGTGTTTGGGTCCATGAGACAGCGATTTTCCATGTCCATGAGACAGCGAGACCATTTGATGACATAAGTTTCCTTTTCAAGGAACTTCAACACACGAGGACGCGAGGGCCATCATAGCTTGCGCTCCGATTGCCAACCTATGGTTGTTTCTTCTGTGCTCTCTTATTAAGGAATGCTGAGCATCAAGCAACTGAGCTGCATGTACTATTTTTTAAAGTCTTTGGGATGACTCAGCCGGTTCGAAACACTGACCTCCCAGATTTAGAGCAGATGATCTAACCATTACCTCACCAAGTCTGGCATTTTCATTATTCAAATCATAAACTTCAACACCATCACATTTATATCTACTTCCTTAGCACAATCCTTTCCTATAAAATAGCCTTTTTATCATTCCTATTACACTCATCTTCTCGCACAAGCACATGTGTCCTCTACCACCTTCTCTGCTGATGACTGAAGGACAAGCTATGGAAAAAGTATAAAGTGTCAGCCAAGGGCGCTTCCACAATGTCACAGCAATAATCAGTGTCAGCTGCGAGGTTCTCAAAGTATCATCTCTAAATTGCCACACAGACAGCACCCGGTCAATATTCAGGAATGAAGCTTGTCGAGGTGAGGTCATAGCGGAGATATGCTAGATGGAAAGTGGCCACCAAAGGGGTCCATTTGGGACTATTTGATTCCTTCACCGTATAAAACACGTCTCTCTTCCACGACACAGTTTGGAATAACATGAAACAAATAAACAACCATCGGTGAAGGAAAAGGCTCATTCCTTCAGGGGGGGAAGGAGGGGTGGGTAAGAGGATTCTGGGGAGGGGTGTTCGGGCATGCTTGGTGCCACGAAGAATCCAAATGAACAAGAGCGAGAATTGCTTTGCAATACATGCCGCCTCCTGATGTGATATTTTCGAAGTACCAAATTGGGCATAACTGAAAAATTGCCGAATCCCCCTGAAACTCGAACTTGTTCTGTAACTTGTCACAATAAAACCATGTACCATGTTTTAGTTGAATATATTGAAGGGTATGGGGGGAAAAATAGGCTAAAAAAACTACAGGTGGGATGGACGGATGGACAGGACAGCAAACCTGGAGTTCCATCTGGTGAAACTGGTAGGGGGTTAATAAAAAGGTAAAGCCCTGGGTTATCAATTTCCATTTGATTTATGTCATAATGTTCTCAAAGGTCACAGCTGTAAAAAGTCACGGATAAAATCGGGCCGCAGAGAGCCTGTGCTCCAAAAACACCATACCACCAAGACTGAGCTAACTAGACCTCATTTGTTGTTGTATAAAAGATGTATTTCCATTGAAAATCGTTGTGACTTTGTTAAAGCGTTTTCCCAACACGTGGTTTGTGCAGAAATGGGAAATGCTGACCTTTTTGTGATGGCAATGCACAAACAGCCAGCCAGATTCTTTGTATTGTCTGTTTATTTTACTTTGCTGAAAATCATCCAAATGATACTTCCAACAATTGCAATTTTTGAGTTCTACATTCAACAACGTTGCATTGTTGAAAAACAAAAATGTTGCTGTTCCATATAGAAGTACGTACAAGGGAGATTTGCAACTTGGTGCATCGACATACATTCGACTATATTCTTCCGCGAGTTGTCTGAGCAAAGATTTCTGCTTGTAGGACAGACATTACACGGCTACGCAATATTCTCATCACGATACTCCACCTGCCTTCAGGTAATCTCCTACCAACCAGCTTCTTTGTATTGTCTGTTTATTGACCACTCCCACACTCCTCCAGCCAAAGAATCTGCATAAAGCAACCCAAGAAGACCTACACAAGGGAAGTGCTATGCTGTTTCGAACCCTTCCCAGAGTTCTTTAACAACTATAAAGACGTTCACACATAGTACACATGTGAGAATGCTACACAATGCTACACACCCCCTCAGCTACCGGACCAGTTTCATCACTTATTGGCGAATCATCAGCGATTCTCATCACGATACTCCACCTGCCTTCACTATCATCTAAGTTTATGGTAACATGGACATATTACACATTCCATGATTGACAAACTCTTAACTGGTTGCTTACTGTGATGTAAGCCTGAATATAATCAAAGGAGGAAACCATTTACTCACAAAACACACACACACAAGTTTGAGAAAAGACTTATTCATAAGGAATGAAAGTGGAATGAAAAGGGAGGGAATGGAAGGGAATGCCTGATTAAACGAGAGCATCGAGGGGAAATGAAATTTTTACATCTATAATAGAAACTTCAATTCCTACTTAATCTTACTACGTCTCGTTACATTAATGGCCACAAAATACAGAATGATTACCACCTTTGTGTGGGATCTACTGGGTGGCATTTTTTGGGTCGAGTCTTTCACGAACCGGCTGAATCGGGCCGATGTTCTTCGATCGAAGCCGACAATTATGGGCAGGAATCTGTAATTTGTTAAAGGTGCCGGCGATAACTCAACCCACTGTCCGCAACCGGCACCGTGGGATATTTGAAATCCACTAACAACCGGTGCCAACAGACGGGTCCTCCGGTTTAATGTCATTTCATGTTCATGCATCACCACCGGTGACAGTTTATGGCTGTGTCGATATTCAAACCCAGGCTCGATGGCTCGAAGGAGTGTGCGCATACCTGTAAGATATCCTGCCAGTGTCTCCTTAATCTTAACATTTTATCCTTCACCGATTCCTCCAAGGCTGCTCCAAGAGTAAACAGTCCTACCAGGCCTGTGAAATGCATGGCCTCAGTAAATTGTATACGAAAATAATAATTGCCAAGCCAACCACTCCGCATCCTGTGCCATGTAATCGAGATTTCATTCGAGATTAATGGTGGAGCAGCGGTCATTTCACCCAACGTTCGTTGAAAAGGGCACCATTTCAAACCTGGCACAGCCGTTCAAAAGGCCGTTTCCATCCGCAATCTCGACTCATAATGCTGGGATCGCAGGTGCAAATCCCATTATTATACTGCGTCTGTTTGTTGATAATATGCTATCATCCTTACAGTGGTGTACTGACGGGGCGCGGAGGAGGGCATCTGCCACCGGGTTCCAGGGCGGGGTAAGGGGACGTCAAATTCACAACCAGTTTTAGTTATTCTCATAAAATGATGCATCAACAAGATGTTTGTGTAACGCGTGATAATGTGACATCAAATGTTAGTATACCAGCAGAGATATCATGCCTCAGGAAATCCCTTGTTTTTCAGTGTTCAATCCAAGAAACAGGGGTTCACACAATGATTTTTATTTGGTTCTCCAATGAGTGCCAGCAAAAATGGTTTGGTACACACGACAACAACAAAATAACTAACCTTCGAGTATGCTTGTCTGCTTTCCCGAGTACCTCTCAGCTTAGAATGCATCTTAGACCTCTGTAAGTGCTCTCTCAGAACGTCCGCTCCAGACGAGACACTCACAACCCCCTTTTTTTCATTCCAGATTCTCCTGAACCCCCTCTTTTTTCGTTCCAGATCCTCCTGAACCCCCTCTTTTTTCATTCCAGATGCTCCTAAACCCCCTCTTTTTTTTCATTCCAGATTCTCCTGAACCTCTCTTTTTTGTTCCAGATGCTCCTGAACCCCTCTTTTTTCATTCCAGATGCTCCTGAACCTCCTCTTTTTTCGTTCCAGATGCTCCTGAACCCCCTCTTTTTTTCGTTCCAGATGCTCCTGAACCCCCTCTTTTATTCGTTCCAGATGCTCCTGAACCCCCTCTTTTTTGTTCCAGATGCTCCTGAACCCCTCTCTTTTTTTCGTTCCAGATGCTCCTGAACCCCCTCTTTTTTGTTGCAGATGCTCCTGAACCCCTTTTTTTGTTCCAGATGCTCCTGAACCCCTTTTTTCGTTCCATATCCTCCTGAACCCCCTCTTTTTTCATTCCAGATGCTCCTAAACCCCCTCTTTTTTCATTCCAGATTCTCCTGAACCCCCTCTTTTTTTGTTCCAGATGCTCCTGAACCCCTCTTTTTTCGTTCCAGATGCTCCTGAACCCCCTCTTTTTTTCGTTCCAGATGCTCCTGAACCCCCTCTTTTATTCGTTCCAGATGCTCCTGAACCCCCTCTTTTTTGTTCCAGATGCTCCTGAACCCCTCTCTTTTTTTCGTTCCAGATGCTCCTGAACCCCCTCTTTTTTGTTCCAGATGCTCCTGAACCCCTTTTTTGTTCCAGATGCTCCTGAACCCCTTTTTTGTTCCAGATGCTCCTGAACCCCCTCTTTTTTGTTCCAGATGCTCCTGAACCCCCTCTTTTTCCTCCTTGCTCTCCTTATATCTAATTTTTTTTAATCTTCTAAGTTATAATATAACTCATAAATTACAATGTTATAATTTATAAACTAAATTTTGTGCACTTAAATTTTGAAATCACAGTACAGTATATCAATTTATCAGAATTATCACGGAACAATATTACTGACACGAGCTGAGAAAATCTTCCATCAAACGCCCTTGTTGTGTGAGTACGCTTCTGAACTTTCAGAGGATCTTTAAAGTACACATTTAGTTTATATTTATCGTGCATGAGTACCTGTTATATGAACCGCTAACTAAGGTGTGTGTGTGTGTGTGTGTGTGTGTGTGTGTGTGTGTGTGTGTGTGTGTGTGTGTGTGTGTGTGTGTGTGTGTGTGTGTGTGTGTGTGTGTGTGTGTGTGTGTGTGTGTGTGAGGCATGTTTCTTGTGGAGTTCTACTGGAGCGTTCTGATGCAGAATGTGATACACCAAAATGATCATCATGATCTCCTGAGTTGATTAGGTTAATTAACTACAAAGAACTCAGAAGAATTCCCATGTTTTAAACACACGCCATGTTGAGGTGTATAGAGCAGCTTAATCGGTCCTTCCACGCCATGGCATTCTATTAACAAAATAACAAAAATAATGATGATATTGTAACAGAGCATATATTAATTAATACGAATCACATTATCAAGAATAATAATAGTAGTATAATTTGGCAACAATAATAACGAACGTATAATCTCCACCCTGGGACAAACTCATCTGGGCTTGGTCAATGGCAAGCCAATGCTCAGCAAGTACAGCAGGCCGGTATGCCACAGGCTATGAAGCCCAAAGAAAATTTGTCCCAATGTAGGCACTAGTTTATTAAAAGTACTGTAAAACACTCGAGAGGTGCCAATGCTATGCACGGGATGCGCGGGATCAAGAACTTTCTCTAATCAAGGTGTCCCGATAAAAGTGAACCACATGATCATGAACCTTCTTAAGTCACCGTTTCTTGGCAGCAGATTCGTTACGTCGACGCATCACATCATCGAGAACACAAGGAAACTAGACACAGGTGGAGGTCGTTCAGCCCATCATGCCTACGTCAGACCATCAAACTGCAACAATTTATCAACACCAGATCAAAATAAGAAAATATAAAATGTTTTTTTTTTATTAGTTCACGAGCACCAGCCAGAGTGACCACTATATTCGTTATGTCTGCCTGTGTGTCTGTCTGTCCAGAGCATAACTCCGTGGACTTTGATCCGATCTTGATGAAACTTGGTTATGTGTTCGATATCAATGTCTAGTTGTGTTTTCCTGGATGGGGACGTGGCTATGCCCATTGTGGGTGGAGCCACGCCCAAAAATAGCCATTTTTAGGGGTAGTCGGATTAAAAATCTATCTTCTCCGAGGGAATTGACTGGATGGAATGGGTTCTTTGGTATTTGAATAGCAAAATGAATTAACTAAAATTTGTCGTTGTCCGATTTTTCATTTTCGTCACAAGGTCAAGAACTTAGAAAATTTCGAATTTTGACATAAAAATCATACGACCGCCCAAACTTTGAGAGCTCGGATGACTATTTTTTTATACATAATCTTGAGGTCATTCCCCACCTAAAGCCTTGAAACCATTTTGCTCTATCTCGAACACCTTGCCCGTGGCACTCCCTTCAAGTTTGTTTTTACGCTGATTTCATCAAAGTATGGATAATCCGAGGAGTGCGAAATGCCATATAGCCTATATGACGTTATATTGTTCCTGGAATGTTCCAGAGGAAGTTTTGCACCAAAGGTCATAATCCTTGACCTTTGACCTTTAAAGGCCACAAAGGTCAAATTTTCAAAGTTGTGGGAATCGAACCTGGTTTTCAACATTCTTCGACGAACTAACTCCAATAAACTATAGCACGTATCCTGTTTCCTTATTTTAATGTCCACAACATTGTTTTGTGACCTTTAAAGGTTATGCAATGGTCAAATTTTGAAAGTTGTTGAACGAAACCGGGTTTTCGACATTTTACAGATAATAACCTGTCACTCGTACCACATCATGTTTATCATTTTTATAACTTGGTCAAAAATTATCACATTGTCTCATCCTTGACTTCTGAAACAATCTACATCGTCAAATACCGCTCGTGAACCATCGTCGTCTTCAGACTTGTTTTTATTAAGATGACAGAACAGCCTGACCAGGGGATTATCCACTCTCACTCTGAATTGAATAAATTTTTGAACTGCCATTTCGTGTTCCTTTCATCTTTGTTTTGGCATTCTGAATCCAGTGGAGTGGTCAATCGTCAGTTGATTGAAATTTTAATTTCATGTTTCTCTATGGCCATATAGCCTGGTGTTGGCGCAGTGG
Source organism: Eptatretus burgeri (assembly GCF_056783735.1). Classification (NCBI taxonomy): domain Eukaryota; kingdom Metazoa; phylum Chordata; class Myxini; order Myxiniformes; family Myxinidae; genus Eptatretus; species Eptatretus burgeri. Next base: position 42,897,655 of record NC_140974.1, read on the forward strand.
TTAGGGCAGTGGCTTGGGACCCAAAAGGTCCTTAGTTCAAGCCCCGTTGGGACACTGAATTAATATATGTATGTATATATATATATATATATATATATATATATATATATATATATATATATATATATATATATAATGTGTGTATGTGTATATGTGTATATATATATATATATATATATATATATATATATATATATATATGTATATATATAAACCAAGTCGAAAACACCAGGGGGTTGACTCAGCCTGCCATCCTTCTGAGGTCGGCGAAATGAGTACCATTGTACTGGACCCGGTGTATGCCCCGGTTAGAATAGGTGTACCATATCCCTGTGTGTCGTAAGAGGCAACCAGGGTTGCGTCAGGAAGGGCATCCGCCGTAAAAACCGATGCCAAATCATTATGCGGACAACAAAACGAATTTCCATACCGGATCGGTCGAGGCCCGGGTTACCAACAACCGCCACCGGTACCGGTGGTCAGCAGGGTACCAGTGGAAATTGTGCTACTGCTGGGCGAAGGAGGAGAAGGAGACGGGGAAGGCGAGTCTGGAGGCAGTGGGAGAGGGGGAAGAGTAGAAGTGTGGAGGTGAGAGTTGGAACTCTGAATGTTGGGACGATGACTGGCAAAGGGCAAGAGTTGGCTGATATGATGGAGAGAAGAAAGGTGGACATACTGTGTGTACAAGAGACCAAGTGGATGGGGAGTAAGGCTAGGAGCATTGGAGGTGGTTTAAAACTGTTCTACCATGGTGTGGATGGGAGGAGAAATGGTGTCGGGATAATCCTGAAGGAAGATTATGTTAAGAGGGTATTGGAGGTGTGGAGAGTGTCTGACCGAGTGATGAGTGTGAAGTTGGAAATTGAAGGGGTGATGATGAATGTCATCAGTGCATATGCCCCACATATGGGGTGTGAGATGGAGTATAAAGAAGATTTCTGGAGTGAGTTAGATGAAGTGGTGGAGAGTGTATCCAAGGATGAAAGAGTGGTGATTGGAGCAGATTTCAATGGACATGTTGGGGAAGGGAATAAAGAGGATGAGGAGGTGATGGGGAGGTACGGTCTCAACAAGAGAAATGTGGAAGGGCAAATGGTGGTCGAGTTTGCAAAAGAATGGAAATGGCAGTGGTAAATACGTATTTCAATAAGAAGGAGGAACACAGGGTGACATACAAGAGTGGAGGAAAGTGCACACAGGTGGATTACATCTTAAGTAGGAGATGCAACCTGAAAGAGATTAGTGACTGTAAGGTTGTGGCAGGAGAGAGTGTAGCTCGACAGCATCGATTGGTGGTCTGTAGGATGACTTTAGAGGTGAGGTTGAGGAGGAGAGTGAGGGCTGAACCAAGGACCAGATGGTGGAAGCTGAAGGAGGAAGACTGTTGCGTGAAATTTAGGCAGGAGGTGAGACAGGCGTTGGATGGTGGTAAAGATGGGTGGGATGATTGGGCATTGACAGCAGAAGTGGTGAGGGAGATAGCTAGGAAGGTACTTGGTGTGACATCTGGACAGAGGAAGGAAGATAAGGAGACTTCGTGGTGGAATGAGGAAGTACAGGAAAGTATATGGAATAAGGGCTTGGCGAAAAAGAAGTGGGATTGTCAGAGAGATGAAGAAAGTAGGCAGGAGTACAAGGAGTGGCAGCAAAAGGCAAAAAGAGAGGTGGCTAAGGCCAAGGAAAAGGCATATGACGAGCTGTATGAGAAGTTGGACACAAAAGAAGGGGAAAAGGATTTATACCAATTGGCAAGACAGAGGGACCGAGCTGGGAAGGATGTGCTGTAGGTTAGGGTGATAAAGGACACAAACGGGAATGTGTTGACGAGCGAGGAGAGTGTGTTGAGAAGGTGGATGGAGTACTTTGAGGAGCTGATTAATGAAGAAAATGAGAGAGAGAAGGTTGGAAGAGGTGGAGATGGTGAATCAGGAAGTGGGGTGGATCAGTAAGGATGAAGTGAGGACTGCTATGAAGAGGATGAAAAGTGGAAAGGCGGTTGGCCTAGATGATATACCAGTGGAGGCATGGAAGTGCTTAGGAGAGATGGCAGTGGGGTTGTTAACCAGATTGTTTAATAAAGTCTTGGAAAGTGAGAGGATGCCGGAGGAGTGGAGATCAAGTGTACTGGTTCCGATTTTCAAGAACAAGGGTGATGTGCAGAGCTGTGGAAATTACAGAGGGATAAAGTTGTTAAGCCACACCATGAAGTTGTGGGAAAGAGTAGTGGAAGCGAGGTTGAGAGAAGAGGTGACGATCTGTGAGCAGCAATATGGGTTTATGCCAGGAAAGAGCACCACTGATGCGATGTTTGCTTTGAGAATGTTGCTGGAGAAGTATAACGAAGGCCAGAAGGAGTTAGATTGTGTGTTTGTGGATTTAGAGAAAGCTTATGATAGGGTGCCAAGAGAGGAGTTGTGGTATTGTATGAGGAAGTCGGGAGTGGCGGAGAAGTATGTGAGGATCGTGCAGGATATGTATGAGGACAGTGTGACAGCGGTGAGGTGTGCGGGTGGAATGACGGACCGGTTTAAGGTTAAAGTGGGATTGCACCAAGGATCGACTCTGAGCCCTTTCCTGTTTGCAATGGTGATGGACAGGTTGACGGACGAGATCAGACTGGAGTCCCCATGGACTATGATGTTCGCGGATGACATCATGATCTGTAGGGAGAGTAGGGAGCAGGCTGAAGCGAGCCTTGAGAGGTGGAGGTACGCACTGGAGAGAAGGGGAATGTTAGTCAGTAGGAGTAAGACGGAGTACATGTGCGTAAATGAGAGGGAGGCTGGTGGTATGGTGCGGTTGCAAGGAGTTGAGGTGGGGAAGGTGGATGGGTTTAAATACTTGGGATCAACTGTCCAAAGTAACGGAGAGTGTGGGAGAGAAGTGAAAAAGAGAGTGCAGGCAGGATGGAGTGGGTGGAGAAGAGTTGCAGGAGTGATTTGTGACAGAAGGGTAGCTGCAAGAGTGAAGGGGAAAGTATATAAGACGGTAGTGAGACCAGCTATGTTGTATGGTTTGGAGGTGGTGGCACTAACAAAAAGACAGGAAGCAGAGCTGGAGGTGGCAGAGTTAAAGATGCTGCGATTCTCGTTGGGAGTGACGAGGATGGATAGGATAAGAAATGAGTATATTAGAGGGACAGCGCAGGTCGGACGGTTTGGAGACAAAGTGAGAGAGGCGAGATTGAGATGGTTTGGACATGTGCACAGGAGGGAAGCGGAGTATATCGGGAGAAGGATGTTGAAGATGGAGCCGCCAGGCAGGAGGAGAAGAGGAAGGCCAAAGAAGAGGTTCATGGATACGGTGAGGGCGGACATGTGGGCGGTTGGAGTGTCAATGGAAGATGTGGAGGATAGAGCGAAATGGAGACGGTTGATCCGCTGTGGCGACCCCTAACGGGAGCAAGCCGAAAGAGGAAGAAGAAGAGTTTCTCTATGGCTATAGCAAGTGGGGTTGGGGATTTGGGGGAGGGAGGTGGAAGGGGGGTAGGGAGAAGCAAAATTATGTTTTGCCCCCCACGCACCAGACACCCTCAGTACACCACTGATGATCCTTGTTCTTTCAAGTAACAGATGTACAAGATCCCTCAAGTGTTTAACCACAGAAAGATATGGTTTTACTTTTGCTGAACTGCTGGTTCATTGGGAAATATTTTTTCACATTGATCTCATCTTTAGGAAGAGGGGGACTTTGAGAATGTAAGACCAGTGAGAATGAGATTAATTCATCTTTTCGATCCACTCTTCTTTAATTAATCAGTGCTCTTGGATGTCCATCTAAATTACATGATTAAAATGTTAAAATATAAAAGAAGATCTTCCTGCACCACATTGTCTTTTTACAGTTCAATGACAAATGGGCAAAATTACTCGGCAATACGAAGCACTGTTCACACAGTTACTTTTCAAGAATGTAATCGATACTTGGCTGATTAAACTAGATCTGGGACTCATATTCTGATAAATCTTCATCCATTTGCACTCTCCCAATTTGCTGGGTAACTCAAAGGATAGCTAAGTGTTAGCTTGCTCACCTTGTAATACGCGTTCCTTCACAAGGAACTTTGATGCAGGAGGCCATTAGGACCATCAAAGCCTGTGATATTACGATCATGCTTGTTTGTCTGTATGCCATCATTTTTAAATGATGAGCATCAACCAAGGAAGCAGCACATATCATTTTCAAAGTCTTTGGTATGACTCGCTCAGCCAGGGTTCAAACCGTCAACCTCACACATTCAAAGCAGTCGCTCGAACCATCGCGCCACCGAGGGTGGTAGCCATTAAGCCACCTTGTTGAGCTTGCATTGATTTCAAGAAAACACAATCCGACTTCAAACTGCATTCCTGGTGCTCCTTAGGCAGGATGTTGCATCATGCAGTAAGCCATGTTGGAGAATATTTCATCTATACGTTTTTACTGTAGGATAATGCAGACCTCAACAGAAATTTATTTTCGGCGGGTTTTAGGCCTTTAGGCGTCATGCTTCCGCAAATTCCAGATTCCAGCTTTGTGCAGTGTTGCTTATCCCTGGTTGGCAGAGTCACAATGAAATGGCAAGGGATCTGGAAACCGATCTCCAAAGGAGCTGGAAACTGCAGTCATTGAATCCCTTTCATGTCAATCAAAATCGAGTGCCCTGCCTTGAGAGTTGTGTTTTCAAAGTTGGCCACTCTTTCTTGATACTTAAAATCAAGTGACTGTGGTTTCTATCACACAGCGACCAACCCTTTTCATAAGATATTACTGTATCCTTAACATCCAAAACTCAAATATATACGTAACAGCTAGGATTATGTTCCATTTGAATAATGGCATGCTCCAACATGCAGCAATTTCTAATGTTTCTTAACCATAATAGCAGTTTTAGTTGTCGGACTTTGTCAAGGATGAAATCCAATCCAGACTAAGCAAGTGAATGGCAAGCATACGCTTGCAATGAAGCCTTCCCACCATTTATTGCTTGGAGATTCTTAGTAACAAGCAACTTAAATCAAATATGTTTATTAAATGTGAAAAAATGGTGAATTTTAATCAGGAACCATTTGCTCCATCTCCTCCCAAATCCTAACCTTCTTAACATCCTATCCACACTCCTTCATCTCTCCTCTTTCTTTTCTCAATTTATCAATGCCCCACCCCAACCATTTCCTGGTGCATAAATAACAAATCTACTGCCCCTTCCTAGTTCATAAAAATTCAATCGTGGAGTAAAATCTCAAAGTGTACTCAATTCATCAAGAAGATCCTTGCAGTGTTACCATGCCGGCAATCCTGCCATGGCAGCACGAAGCAGTATTACATAATTTAACTGGAGAGTTCAGAGAACACCTTACCCCGCACTGTCTTGAGAAACAAGGACATTGGAGGGGTCTACGAGCAGCAAATTTGATTGGTCATGATGACGTAAAATGCCTTAAGATTTTGTCCAAGTACTGCTGAAGTGGAAGGGTTTTGAAAGTGCTAAAAAGGCGATTTTTGTTTCATAGTGTTCAAGTATATAATTCAATTGAAATAAAATCAAGATTTTTAGTTCGTAGAAAAAATTTCCGGAAGTTTACCGTCGGTAATGCAGTCTATTACAGACACCACCTTATGTAACATTAGTTATTTGTGCCTGTCATTTGTGTCCTTTATGACGTCCTTAAAAACAGTCGTTTTCATATTGGGAATGATTTTCAATTTTGTTTGACTGCAAGAAAGGCTGAGTAAAAAAAAATTGTCTCACTCCTCTCTGTATGCACAATTGGTAAAAATTCAAAGCCAAAGTACTACTAAACTACCGATTAGTTTTCTGATTCATGTCTCAATTCATGTTCAAAAAAGAAAATGACCAATCAGAGATTGCAAACCCTTGCCAGGACTTCTTTAGAGTAGTGTAGTCTTTTTATAGGTTTTATGGTAAATCTAATATGGCTGCAAAACCATGTGACCTGTGATGTCATATGTGTGACCATTTTGTTCCTCATGGATAGGCAGTCATATGTGTAAAGTTTCGCCTCGATCTTTTCAGCCATTTCGGAGAAGAAGATTTTTGAAGGTTTAAAAAAAAATAATAAAAAAGCAATATGGTTGCCAGATCACATAACCGATGACATCAAAAAAAAATGGTGGACAATTTTATTGCTAGATGACCCTCAAATTTTTTTTTTATATTGATCAGATGTAGCATTCTACATATGCAATTATGATGTCATAAAGAAGGCACCTATGACATCATTTAAAAATACCACACTCATTCCCAATGAGGAGTATTTACTATGTGCCACTTGTACACCCATGGCTTGGGGAACACTGGTGTGGTTTCCCCTCGATTTGTCCAGCTGTTCTGGAGAAGATTTTTTTTATAGATTTTAGGGGAACTTACAATATGGCTGCGAAACCATGTGACCAACGACATCATATGTGTTGTTTTTCAAAAAAAACAATATGGCTGCCGAATTACGTGACTGATGAAATCATGAAATTTTTCCATGGACCATTTTATCCCGAGATGACCCTCAGACATTTTTATACTGATCGGATGTGGCGTTCTTCATATGCAATTATGACGTCATAATGAGGACACCTATGATATCATTTAAACAAGAGCGCAAGTGAGCACAATATACGACCGAACAAGAAGGTATACACAGAATTGTGCTACTACATGGAAAACAGCATCCTGGTTGCCATGGCAACCACTTTAGATGACGAACGTATGTCGCGACACACCGTCTCCACAGTCTGTACCTATGTACCAAATATAAAATGTGAAAGTTGAAAACTTTGGGAGTTAGAGTGTGGACAGGAATGGATGGACGGACGGAATCACATAATACGCCCCGATGTATAAAAATCACACTCATTCCCCATGTGGAGTACTTGCTATGTGCCAAGTTTAAATTTTTTCTGTGGTGCGGTTTCGCAGATGCAGAGGTCCAAAGTTTTTTTCCCATTTTTCCAAAATGGATGCCACACCATGTGACCTTTGACGTCATAATTATCATTAAAACATTCTACGTGAGTGGTTGCAGCAAAGGTGAAAATTTTGTCTCAATCCGACAAGTGTTTGCGGAGAAAAACACGAAAGTTCTGTGCGGACAAACAAACAGACAGACAGACAAACGGACCCCAATGCAATACCCCTCTCCGAATCCTTCGGCGAGGGTAAAAATATAACATTCAATTTAAATCAACTTGTTCATCGATCATAAACTGACGTCTGTGGACAGAAGGACAGAAAAACAGAAATGAACAAATTACTTAACCCTGTTTTTCTCTCCGTGTGTGCAGGGCAATGACAATGTCTAACCTGTCCAAGGAAATCGACATTGCAACTTCCATTTTCCTTCTTGGTTGTTTTTTTTTTCGGTTGCAAACCCGTTATTGATACGTTTCAAGAACACATAATGTATATGCTGCAAATGTGATGGGGGGAAAAAAAAACATTAAAAGGAGAGATGAAATGAAGAGCATAAAGCATTTAAATGGTATTACTATCACCCAATTTCACAGCAAAATAAAAGAGGTAAGATTTTCCATAAAGGGAGTTTTGAAATATTTGTACCGACTGTCGTAGTGAATGAGCTTCATGAAATGTTAATGAGCTGGAACAAAGACAGTGAGTCCTGAAAATTCCCAGGTAACCGGAGAAACTTTGTCCTGTTAAATATTATTACCTTCCTTCAAAGAACCGGGCGCGTGATTCCAAATGTCATCTGTTCGAATTTCGACGTCGGTACACAAAAACTACACAACTACAACACCATTCCGATGATAGATCCAGGATTTTAAGAGGGATTGGTGAACCAAACCGGATGTATTTTCTCACCAGGCAAAATGGTTCGCTTGGGGGGCACTCCTTTGGTTTAATGGTCACTAGCATAACCCGCGCTCTGCGCGACATGTTGGGGTGGGTGTGTTTGAGAAAGGAACTGATGCAGATTATCAGTAGTAATTTTACTTTAATGCAGTAAGTGGAATACGATTTCACTGTTTCAGAACCATTTTATTTACTTTTTTTGTACCATGCACCTCATATGGTCTTTGAGATAATGTAAGCCGAATATCACGTTACTCGAGCGCAGAACAAAGTCGAAGATAGCGCGACACGAAACCACAAACTCGGAAATAATATATAAGATGAAATAAAATAAAATAAAAAATAATAATTATTCATGAAACATTTCCAAAGTGCATTTCATTTTATAAATCCCATGAAAAAGTTGAGAGGTTGGAGGACTAACGTTGGGAAAGGAAAGTTTTAAGGCACAGAGCGGGAAATTTAAAGAAACGATCTCTGAAGTCGGCAGGTTATCAGCAAAGTGAATTGGGCCTTATGACCCTGAAACTATTCACCAAAATATGGTGAAGGGATTTACATCCAGCGGCTTGTTTTGTCCTCCTTAGGTAATGCGCTGCACGTGCAAATGACAAACTGAACAGATTATGCAATTTTTAAAAGCTCAAATCACTGAAAATCTACATCAAGAGAATGGAAACTGATGCATAACATGACACCATACAATAAGTAATTTTCGAAAACACAAAGGAAGATTCCTCATAGCCTTTTCCCCATCAGCCACGAGGATGAAGTTGCCGCCAGTGTTGTAAGTTTCAAGAAAGCCACCTTGTTTTCCCAATCATGTGACAACGTGGTTGGCACCAAAACTCCGGCAGATGAGTAGACAACCTCCTGGCCTAGCAGAGTGGATAACAGAGTGACGATATCTTTTCATACTCCCAAACTTCATAAGTTACATCATCACATCATGATAATATAACTCGAAAACATATTTACCTGCGCCACCAAAGGTGGACAGATGTTGTGTTTTCACCCATGTCCATTCGACTGTTCGTCTGTCTGTTTGTTTGACTGTGAGCAGGATATCTCAAAAGGTTGTGGACGGATCCAGACAAAATTTGGTGGATAGGTTGGGTGTGTGACAAGGAGGAATTGATTCGATTTTGGACATCTGAATCCGGATCCAGATAACGAGAATTTTTAAGTGATTCTTCACCATTGAGAGATGGGGCCAAAAACCATATGTAGCATGATATTTCAATAAGTTGTGGACGAGTGATGACAAAACTAGGTGGATGAGTTGAGATTTTGGTTCAGATCCAGATCCAGATCCAGATCCAGACCCGACCCATCATTGGGATACAGAATGTAAACTGTTCAGCATGGCAGAGGTATGCATGCACTCGACTAAGTTTCTAGTTTCTTAAACATTTAATGGCAGAGCTACATTTAACACTACTTTTTATTCTTGAAAAGCCTGAATTAGTCCTGCCTTGTGGGGTCAGCTGGTGGAACAATTCTGGTTGAATTATTTCTGGAACTGGCTGGCCAGACGTTCAACTGCGGAAGGAATTTGCAATTTATTCAGGGTGCCGGCGATAACTCGTCGAATCTTCACAAGATACACTGCATGGGATGTTTAACGTCTCTCAACGACCAGTAATGGCAGACTGGTCCCCCGGACTAATGTGGCACACACATTGATGCCTCGCCCTGCACGCGAAACACCAGGATGACAGTTTATCGGTGCGTCGAGATTGAAATCCAGGCTAGACAGCTTGAGGCAAGTGTACATACCTCTATGCTATCCTGCCAGCTCGTACGTCAGTTAAGGACAATAAAAAGTGGGTTTGTAAATTATTGAACAATTATATCGAGGACTGTTTTGAATGTAACATTTCTTGCTACACTAAACAATGTCATCTTTTAGGGCTGTTTCAAGCTTAACATCCTCTCAACAAAACAACCGCTCAAGAAAAAAAAAAGAAGAAGAAACATCATCGCCAAGTAGAGAAACTACAAAAGTTGAAGAAAAAATTGACCCAAAGAGATTGTTGGTTTCAACCTTATTCATCACAACAGCAAATTGTTGGGGGAAGAAAATGAGCAATTCAAGCCATCATTTACAAATAAAGACAGACAGACAGACAGAGACGGTAAGCGGAGAGCTTGGTTTGAAGACTTGCAGGATTCATTCTGAGCCGATCACAGCCGAACAAGCCACACACATTGCTAGGCTACCCCAGGCGTTCCCTTATCTCTCACCAACCGCCGGGCCATAGGGCTGTGATGGATTGTTGAAATTCGCCAAGTGTGGAGCGCGCGGCGTTTCTACGGCTGGCCTCAAAATCCTCAAAAAAATCACACGAGGCAAGCAATTGCTGCTTACATGACAAACAATAAGACAAAAGCTCCACAAGGTACACTCACTGAGTATTCACAATGGACTCGTTTAATCCTACACAATTATGCACATGGTCATGGAATCATTTGGCACGTGCTGAATGGATTGCCTAAGATATTTGCTGAGTGTTTTCGCTCCTGCAAGTAGCATGCTGGAGAGGTAAATGAAAAGTAAAGACTTACTGGTGGAAATATAATTTTTAATTTTTTGTTTTATGTATCTGCTGCCAAGTGATACATATATCTGAGCTTATTCTTGGGTTTTTGGGGTTGTTTTTTTTTCAATTCACAGTAAAAACACACTTCAGAGCCTCCGCTAGATTCTACAAGCAGCTGCCTCTGCAGCCTACAATGTCTACACTTGAAGCTCCAGCATAATGAAAAAATCTACAGATCGTCATGGAAACCTGTCTATACCAAAGAGAGGCTTGATGGGGGGAATATCCGGTTAAGAACGATTTACCCTGCTTAATTTGTCATTGGTGATGAAAAGCAGGCTCGTGCTTATCAAATTCATTAGTGTTCTCCTTTGGATGCGCATCATGAGGTTCATGAATAGCATGATGTAATCTGACAATGCATAATGTCATCTGAACTTTCCGAAGAACTTTGATAAAATTGTGTGTGTGTTCTTATTATTCTGCAGAACATTACTGCCGGATATGGCAGGGCTTTCTTCCTTTCCTACAGTTACCTAAGGTTCAGGGAGGAGATGCACGTACACAAATAAACAGACATTTGGAGACATTTGTATTTCTGAAAAACAAGTAATTCAGCGATCTGTGAGCTCAGGGCACACAAAAGACCACACAAGCTACAAGGATATTCACAGACAATACACAAATTGACAAAGCATATGGGATTTGAATCGGGGATCCAACCATCATGGAGTTATGTTGCCGGAAGGGAATGACAAATAGATAGTGATGAGTGCGGTTCCAGGTTATTCTGGAATTTTTGTCTTTTACGAATCCGGCGAATGAAGACATTTATTAGATTTTCCTTCAACCCTGTAAGAAATTTAAATGCTGAGATTGTAGTCTAAACCACAGATTGTAGTTTGACTAAGATTGTCGTCAAACATTCAAGACTGTTAATTGTTATCAATTTGTTGATGTAACGAAGATAATCAGATTACATTGACCTAAAGTACAGCAGTGTTCACAGGATAGCTTAGAGGTACTTGCCTTTGAGCTGTCTAGTAAAGGTTTGAATCCCAACACAACTATGAACTCTGGTGGTGCATCGTCCGTCAGATCAGATGTTAAGCCGTTTGCCAGCATCAGTTTCTGCTGGATGACAAGCCTCATCGGTGTCCTTTGCAAAGAGTATGCCATTGTGTACTGGCATCCTTGCCAGGCTTTAATAAAGATTATTCATCTTAGATCGAACGTAATCTACTCTACGTGTGCCACAGGACTGGCAACTTTCTGGGATATTCAAAAATGATATATGTAAAAAAAAAAAATCTCGGTCATGGAGGAGTCAGCTTAGTATGCAATGGATTTACAATAATGGCAATGGGACAACATGCGGACGGAACAATGGGGACGAATGAGCAGGATGAGAAGAGAGAAGAGGGAAAGAAGCATAGTGACCTGCTGGTTGATGAGGACGGTTAGGCAAGGATTAACGAGGGTATAAATGATCATCGGTAGAGTTAGAGGATGACCTGAGATGGGATTAGTGATGGTGAAGCGTGTGGTATTCCAGGCCGGTCAGACCAGTTATAAGTCTATTAAAGGACAACAGTGGAACCATCGTACGTGGCATTATGTCACATCCCTAAGATCTATCTCAACATCAGTACAAGACATCTTCCACAAAGCAGAAACACAGGGCTTGCTGCTCTGTCATCACAGACAGCTTGGTGGCATCTACGTTTTCGATCACCTCTCATCCAACTTTTCTCTCCCGGCTCTTTCGTCCGCCCATACCTCCACAGTACATTCCGACCGAACGCATCCTTACAGCAACCCCCCACCTTGTTAATGTACCAAAAAAATCCAGGCTCACACACCTTCATTCCTCTGTTCCAATCTCCCCCACTAGCAGAATCTCATTTCCCCATCTGTTCAACCCCATTCTTCCCTCCCAGTCCAACTTGACGTAACGTCAAGATGCAAATAAGCGATCAGCGCGCAGACGAATTGCTTGTCACTTACATAGTCCTTGGTGAAACAAAAGTTTTTTTGTTTTTTTTTAAACATTCCATTACTGTCATCTCAACGTCTGCAGATGACCGCAAATTGCAAACAAAGGACTCGATAGCTGAGGCTGCAATGCAAATGAGCACTGCACGATGATAATAATTACAGTAATCACTTTTTTTTTGTGCACATAGCGATGGGCGATGATTGTCGCCTCGTGCTGTGCCTTTCCCGAGAGCTGGGCACCACACTACCTGGGAGGGTCCTTGCGAACAGATGCTTCACAACGGTTGTTGGGAAATTCACGCACGCTAATTGAGGCACAAAGTATGCTGAGGGCACCATTTTTTCACCAGCGAAATTCATATTTTATACAATCTAGATTCAATATGAATAAACAAGACCTTACCACCATGGACTTTGATTTGGGGTTCCGTATTGCGGAGTGAAGGGAGGAACACAATGTAGTTCAGCACTCTTTAAGGCCGGATTGGATGTGCATTTCCCATGCCAATTCCAAATGCATTTCCGATGGGACTTAATGCACTACCAATTGTGCCTCCACAAGATGTTAATGGGGTTCAATTATTTCCTGTTCGAGAGAAAATGCACATTGGCGGTGGAAAATACTCCAAGCTCTTGATTTTTAGGCTCATAAGAGGTGAACAAACTCGAGTTCAGCATAATCTTGCACGTAAACCAGGCTGGGCCTCGTGATGGTGCAAGTTTGATCATATGACCGGCACTGCACCTTCATGACCTCAACCACAGAAGGTGGACAGAGGTTATGTTTTCACCCCCATCTGTCTGTCTGTGAACGGGATGTCTCAAAAAGTTGTGAACAGATTCGGACGAAATTTGGTGGACAGGTTGGGTGTGTGACAAGGACGAAACGATTAGATTTTGGTGAAGTTCAAAATCCGGATACTATAATTCGCTCACCTGGACTTTAGTCTCGTGAGCTTATATGATCGAGAAGTGTCCGTAGGTGAGTGAGTGGGTGAGTGAATGAGTCAGTCACTCAGTGAGTCTGTCAACACTTCAGTCATTATCGCTTGAACCAAACATGATTTTGATGAAATTTGGCCACAAGCTTCATATATGATTCCTAAAGAAAGTATATTGACTACATAAAAATCTCTGCTCATTAAGGAGGTCTATGGTGGGGTTCTGACCCCCCCCCAAAAAAAAAATAGATATTTGCTCTCTTCTCCAAAACTACACACACATCATTTCAATGAAACTTGACCACAACCTTCATCTCCCATGATGGACCAAAGTTTGTTCACAGCATTAAAAAAATTAGGGTCTAAGGGAGTCTCAGGGGAGTTTTCAGCCTGGCGGAGGTATGCGCTCTACCAAGCGCCGTTCTCGTTGGTACTAATGGAACATGCCCAGTGTCCTCATCAACAACCTTATAAGATCGGTGTGATTGAATAAACACTGTTATTTTTTTGTTGCAGGATTTAAGGCTTGTTGTGGAGCTCTCTCTCACACACACACACACACACACACACACACACACACACACACACACACACACACACACACACACACACACACACACACACACACACACACACCTCTAGCACTGTTTACCAGCAACGTCACACCAATGGCACCAAATCTCTCACTGCACTCAGTGGGGCATTTCCCAAGGAGGAATATCCTAAAAAAGAATGGATAAAAACCATTACACCAATTCATATAGAAATTTAACAAGTCAACAAACAAATAGGATAAAAATTGCTTTTTGTGTCGATTTATTAATTTATATCCGTTCAATTGGTGGAACATCCTTGCCCCCCTTCTGTTGCCCCACACCCCCATCTCAGGAGATTTGTTCCTTTGAAACCCTCCAACAAATATAGAGAATGACTGGTGGCTTCATTATCTCTTTTCCAACAACCTTATATTTTGGTGTATGCAGTACCCTGCACCATTCTTCGAACAAAATAGATGTCATCGGTATTGTTCTCACCTCCAGACATGGGTTTCCCACACCCATCTATATTCTACCAACCACACCTCCAATTATTTTCTGGAAAGTGATTTTAATTACTAATTTGCCAACCGTCTAGAGGTGGGAACACCAAACATGTTCTGTATTCCGTTTTCTTGTGTAATCTCGAAACCGATCGTTTTTGACAAATCTGGTCACGTCAAAGTTCCCTCCAAGTCCCCGAGCCCAAACACTTTGTGGCATGATGACATCTGATCTGGCTCCCATTGCTTTCTTCCCCATCTCATATCAAGTGCCTATGTATACTCTTGTTTAAATATCAACACGTAACATCAACTCATAATATGTACACAAAAAACTTTTTTTTTTTTTAAAAGTAAAAACACAGACGGCTGAAATCCCCAAAAAAACAACCACACAAGGTAGGAATGACACCATGTTATAATGCCACGATACGACATCACAATCCTCTTTTGGATTACTATCACGACATCTTTTGACATTTTACTTTTTTTGTGGGATTGTGATGAAACACTGAAATTTTTTGAGGGTCATCTCGGGATAAATTGGTCAACAGAGAAAATTTATATCATTGGTCACATTCGGCAACTATATATATATATATATATATATATATATATATATATATATATATATATATATATATATATATATATATATATATATATATATATATATATATATATATATATATATATATATTGTTGTGGTTACCAGATTCGCAAACCACCATTCAGGTCCCTTAGGTGAGGTATCTCGGTAAGTGCATGTGTAGTTAAGCCCAAACCCGTTGTCTAGTGGGAATACATGTCATTTATGCGAGCTGCGACTCTTCAGGATAGCCGTTTTTCTTTCACTATCTTTATTTTGGACCAACCGCCATGATCACAACCACAACATCAACCACCGACCACAACCACCGCTTCACCACAACCGCCATGACCTTCACGTCACACCTCGCAACCGTAGCATCGCCACCGTTCTTGCCCCGCTGTGGGTACCGGTGTTGGACTCATGCAGAACGCGCGTCGAACAGCGTGTACAAAATCACGGATTTTGTGCTTCAAAAACGGATCAAAAACGACACACGCCCACTTTTTGCCGTCCAATCGGTGAGCGAGGGGCGAATTGGCCCCGCCCCCAGGGCGATCGATATATGCAAATTTGTGGATCAAAAAGCCTTCACGCCCACTTTTTCTCGGGCCAATGGGG
Organism: Eptatretus burgeri; assembly: GCF_056783735.1. NCBI lineage: Eukaryota > Metazoa > Chordata > Myxini > Myxiniformes > Myxinidae > Eptatretus > Eptatretus burgeri. Next base: position 42,913,190 of record NC_140974.1, read on the forward strand.
AGCGAGGTGAAAGGTCAAAGGCGAAGTTACGGGGGGGATAAAAGGACGGTGTTCGTCAGTCGGAGAGTCGCAAACGAGAACGAGAAGGAGTCGGAACGAAGGAGAACGAGAACGAAAAGAGAACGAGAACGAGAAGGAGTCGGAACGGAGGGGACGAGTGTGGAAGTCTGGAGCCCGAAGCCTGCAGTGGCTGGAGAAGCTGAAGAGAGCCGGACGAGGGGGTGCTCGCGTCGGTGCCAGGAGCTGCACGCCCGAGGGAGGCCGGCAGCGCGACCTGGCCGAGGTGGAGACGCACACCAGGGATAATAAAGATCCTCTATACCCCGAGCATCAGCAACCCCCTCCTGTTTCCCCCCGCGCTGAGATAGTGCGACCAAGGGGGCCCCGTTCCCACCCCCTGCCAGGCACTGTCCGCGAGGCCCGCGGGTTGCGGGGCCATCGCCGCTCCGCGTCTCATCACCAGACGGGTAGGCCCGACCCGGTCTCGGCCTCAGGCCTGCCTCATTCTTGGGGATGTTCTTTCCTTGGTTTTGGGTATGTGTTGTCGGCGCCGTCTGTGAAGTAGAATTGTATAAGTGTTGCCGTGTGCTCGGTAGTCGGTATTAGCTCTGCACTGTGTTTTCACTTTTATGTTTGCTTTTTGTGTAAATGGAATTGTGTTTTCTTTTTTTGTGTGCATTTGGTGGAATTGTATTTGTGTGCTTCCCGTGTGCCGAGAATAAATGTGCTTTATTGTTGAACTGTTCTCCCGCTTCGCTTCGTCTTTTCCCCCATTGAACCCTCATCTTGCTTCACGTAAAGGGTTGGTAGTGGGCTGAGTACGCCCGATAATTAATCGAACCGTCGAGGTCGACGATAACACCGCTCGGTTATTCTGATAGTACGGAACGGGTCGCTTAAGTGGCCCGTGTCCGAAGTCGACCTGCGGCGAGGTGCGATCGCCCGGTCTACCCTCCGCGTGGGTACTTAGGTAGTTCGAATTTGGCGAGCAACCCTATCCCACGTGGGGGCTGATTGGCTCGATCGCGGTGAGACCGAAAGGTCCACCCGTGACTGGTTCCCGGCGTTAGTCCGAGAGGGTCACGACTGGATTGTCCGTCCGGTGGGCGACGTGCCGCGATTCGAGTTACGTGGCCGTCAGCACGCCGGCGGGCGCGTAAACCGCAACAATATATATCTATCTATATCTATATATCTATATATCTATATATCTATATATCTATATATCTATATATCTATATATATATTTTTTTTTATTTTTTTTTTTTAACCTTCAAAAACCTTCTCCAAAACGGCTGAACAAATCGAGGAGAAACTTTACAGGAATGACCGCCTATGCATAAGGAACAAAAAGTTCCCCTCCTATGACATCATCGGTTACATGGTTTGGCAGCCATATTGAATTTACCCTATGATTGGAATTTTAATTGGATTGGAATTTACCCTATGATTGGAGTGATTGGAAATTTAAAAAAAAAATATCGCCAGAACGGCTGGCTGGACAGATCGAGGGGAAATTTCACACACGATCCCCAAGCCTTGGGAATACCTGGGTGTTCATGAATAATTGATCGATCACATGGTTTGGCAACCATGTTGGATTGAAGGAAAATATTTAATAAGTTCTCTATTTCTCTCTGTTGAAGCACCGCATCAATCAATGCGAAACTTCAAAATTATGATGTTGTAGTGATTGGAAATTTTAAAAAGTTAATTTCAACCTGATCGGACACATGGTCTAGCATCCAGAATTATTTAATTTTTACCTCCGCCACCGAAGGTGAAGGAGGTTATGTTTTCACCCCTTTCTGTTCGTTACTTGCAAAAGCGAAGATTTTTCAAGTAGTACATTGGTCATTTGGTTTTGTTATTCTGTTTGTATGTCGCCTACAGGTCACAATTTTAAACCAGTTTTGATGAAACGTCACCACATGGTAGAGTTTTCCATAAGGAAGAAGCCTATTATTTCTGAGGTCAAAAGGTCAAAATAGATTAAAGGTCAAATAGAGATTTCTAAATTCCTCAATTTTCATCCTAGTGACTTGAAATTTGAAGAGGATTTATATTTCATGTCAATTAATTCAACCAGACAATTATTTTTGAGGTCAACATTGACCAAAAGGTCAACATAGGCCCAAGGTCAACAACTAAGATGGGATTTCTAAAATCCTCAATTTTCATCTGATTGACTTGAAATTTGAAGAGGATATATATTTCAGGTCACTGAATGCAAACACCAATTATTTTGGAAGTCCACATCGGCCTAAAGGTCAACATAGGCCAAATTTGTAAAATTACCAACTTTCATTCAATTCTCTTGAAATTTGAAGAGGTGTTGCATGCTTGGTCATGAAATTGAACCATCAATTATTTTTGAGGTCAAATTTGTTTTATGGATTTTGCAACTATCGTGGTCTGCGTGTAGTCTTCTTGTTACTTACGGAATCTGAAGATTTCGTAAGTATATTGATGTCTTCCATCATCTGTTTGTGTGTTTGTTTGTTTGTTTGTGTGTGTGTTTATTTGTAGGCATGATAACTCGAGAACGGAAGAAGCTACCAATGTCAAATTACACCACGTGATTCAGGAGGGTGATGGCTAGTGCTGATTAGATTTTGGTCAAAATCGGTCAAAGGTCAAGGTCACAGTGAGGGCAAACATTCGATTTTTGATGGTTTGGTACAGAATCATCGCAGAAACTTCTGCTTTGCGTCGCTACCTTCTCAAGAGACAGCTTTTATTAGACAAGGTCAGAGGTCAAGTTGACGATTTCGTAAGTACCAGTCCATGACTGCTTGTTTGTGTGTTTGTTTGTTTGTAGGCATGATAACTCGAGAATGGAAGAAGCTCCCAATGTCAAATTACACCACGTGATTCAGGAGGGTGATGGCTAGCGCTGATTAGATTTTGGTCAAAATCGGTCAAAGGTCAAGGTCACAGTGAGGTCAAACATCCAAAACATTCGATTTTTGATGGTTTGGGACAGAATCATCGTAGAAACTTCTGGTTTGCGTCGCTACCTTCTCTAGAGACAGCTTTTATTCGACAAGGTCAGAGGTCAAGTTGACGATTTCGTAAGTACCAGTCTATGACTGCTTGTTTGTTTGTTTGTAGGCATGATAACTCGAGAACGGAAGAAGCTACCAATGTCAAATTACACCACGTGATTCAGGGGGGCAATGGCTAGCGCTGATTAGATTTTGGTCAAAATCGGTCAAAGGTCAAGGTCACAGTGAGGTCAAACATAATTCCGTAAATTAAGGTGGAGAAATGGAGTATTTTTGCTTCGCTCGACGTTACGAGTTCGTTTTAACTTCGATTTTAATTTTGTCTTCGGTTTTTGCAATCGCTAAGGACGCTTAAAACTCGGTTGTCGAAATTCTGGTAAAAATCGGATGTTTTGGAGACGTTTTAAGATTGTATAAAAAATATTTCACTCGACGGGTCACGGGTCGTCACGTGATGCAGTGCGCTTGAGCAGATGCATCGTTGAGTCACGTTAAGGTTTTCCGTGTGCGCGATGACGGTGTTTTCGATAAAGATGGTGTTTAAAAGTCATTTTTTATCCCAATAAAGGTTATCGTCGCATGCCTGACTCGTTAAGCCGTCGGATTATGTCAAGATTGTTGGTGGATGGCCGAATATTACGGTTTTGTGACTTTGATAAAATAATATAAAATAATTGCGTGGAAAAATGGAGATTTTTGCTTCGGTCGACGTTACGATTTTTGATGGTTTGGTACAGAATCATCGTAGAAACTTCTGCTTTGCGTCGCTACCTTCTCTCGAGACAGCTTTTATTAGACAAGGTCAGAGGTCAAGTTGACGATTTCGTAAGTACCATTCTATGACTGCTTGTTTGTTTGTTTGTTTGTTTGCTTGTCTGTGTGCAGGATATCTCAAAATGTTTGGACGGATCCAAATGAAATTTGGTGTACAGGTTCGGTGTGTGACAATGACGAACTGATTAGATTTTGGTGAAGATCTGGATCCGGGTCCGACTATTAGAATTTTCCAAGTGATTTTTCACCATTGAGAGACAGGGCCAAAAACGATATGTAGCACGATATCTCAAAAACTTGGTGGACAGGTTGTGTATGTGTGTGTGCCAAGGACAAATTGGTTTGATTTTGGTGAATATCCGAATCCGGATCTGGATATGAGAATTATTTCATTTTTTAAGTGATTCTTCACCATTGAGAGATCGGATCAAAAACGATATAGTACTGTATAGCATATTTCAAAATTTTAATGAGCCCGATATGTTCTCATGGATCAGGCATTATGTGGCGGAGGTATTTTTGTTGTTTTGTTATAAAGCTCACTTGGCTGCTCCTTGATGGGTGTGAGGGTTGAGGAGTAGCAATTGAAACCCGAGTCCTATCCAGCTTCCTCCTGATGACTTCATCTTTGCTTTTTGCCTGTTCGGGTTCCTTCTGATGACTCCAATGTAGTACCTATTTTATTTTGTTTTTCATTTGATTTGAATGAAAAAAAAATTATTACAAATTTGCTGCCAGAAAAGTTGGCTCGCACCAAGTCCTTCTCAAGACTACGTGGGGGTAAGTATTCTATGAATACCAGAGTATATTCGATTTGATGTACCATACTCATTACTGAGCATCTGCTCTGCCGAAGCAGCTTCCTGATCAAGGTTTATACTGGGTGGTTTGCCACTGCCTTCCCAGCAGTAGTTATATATATGTATATATATATATGTATATATATATGTATATATATATATATGTATATATATATGTATGTATATATATGTATGTATGTATATATATGTATATATATATATATATATATATATATATATATATATATATATATATTTCCATGTTATAATATTGTACTTTTTATTAGGCATCAACAAAACTCCTTGAACATGTTGTGGAACGTCGGCTGAGGCTCTCACTTTTCTTTCTTTTTCTTCCGCCCTCAAATTTTTTCACCTTTACTTGATTTTAAATTCGTTTTCTCCACAACTGCTTGAATGATTGAAACAAAACTTTTAACATAGGAGTGCCTACCCATGGAGAATGTTTTCACTTGATGATTGGATCAAAAATGCAGCCGTCGTTCCAAAAAGGCTGTTTTATTTTCTGCAGGCATGGTTTGCAGAGTGTTTCACGTATCAGGAATAAATGGCCTCAACCTCTCTCCGCTTGGCCATGGCCAAATTAGGTTCCTTTGCAAGCAACGCAGGAGACCATGAAACCCATCAAGCCTGCACAATGGTTGCCAACCTATTGTTCTTTGTTTATACTCTCTACTTTTCAAATGCTCAGCGTTAGGCAAAGTCTTCAGAATGGTCGGGGTGAGAAGCACCAATATCCCAGACTCTGAGCAGACGGTATATCCATTAGGCCACAAACCTGATGTCAATGGGTGAGCACTGAGCAGACTCGTTTGCAAAACGACAAAACAAAGGCAAGTTCGGAAAAAGGAATAACAAACAACTGGGTCCTCAGCTGACTATACCATTCGATCATTGAGTTGTGACGCTTTTAATTTAATTTCTCGGAGAGATTGCCATGATAAGATAATGAATTATAAAGACAATGAAGAAGGTACGATACTACGATGAACAAAAGATAGAAGAAAACCATAATAAGAGATGGACAATATATCATTTTGGATCATCAGATGTGAAAAAAATAATTGCTTAATAACAAACACTGGAGTAATGAATGGTGGGAGTTGGGGATCTTTCCACCAATCATTACATTTCTGCCTTTTCCAGATTAATGCCAGTTTTAACCTTTCCCACATTTTGTTCCTTTAAGCATCCCTGCAGGAAGTGAATGCACTTTGAAGTTGGGCTACACCTCCACTCATTATGGATCATTCTTTCAAACTCGAATACACAATTTGTCACCCACTCTCACTTTGTTACAACTTTTTTTCTTCACTTTCGGCTTCAGTGACATCATCATCATGGCCTTACCTACATACCTCGTGGCCAGATTCCATCATGCATCCACTTCCACTCTGGCTTACTGACAATCTGTGGGTGTCCAGATGTAGAGTGACGTCACCATGATGGGCCTGTCGTACCGAGAGCGGGTCGGTGATCATTATGTATTCCACCCTGGCTGCTCAACATGGAAGGCTACCCAAAACATCCTTCTTTGGCACTTAGTATATGATGATACAGTCAGTGCACCATGGGAGCAGAGTGAAAAAAGTACAAATTGCCAACGATAGCAGGAGCAATTAATGATAACTCGTACGTCGGTGTAATCCTTGGCAAGAGTTTAAAAGTCATCCTTCATCACACAAAGCCCCCTTCATTCATCAACACTCCATCATTTAACAATTTCGTGTGATACCCTTAGGGCCATGCACTGCTGTTGCGAGCAGATGAACAGATATTGCTGCCTGATCCAGTGGGAAATATCCGCTTCTTGTACCATTCTGTTAGACAATGGAGGCCGTTTTTGAGGGATTACGTGTTTCTTAAACATAAAGCGAGACAAAATTGCTACACATCATGAGCATCCGATCGCAATTACAAAAATGTTTTGTCCGTTGACATTGCAATGTGAAAAGAGAACGAAAACATTATACTTTGCCGAATTGTACAAAACAACTTTTCCCTGTTCTTTACATTTTCAAGAAAGCTTTGTGAGATCCTGCAAAATAATGTGTAACAATTTAAATCAGGATGGAATGCACAAAGGCACTGCAGGTATATACAGATTGCTCGGCCACCTGCCTTGGATGATTGTTCATTTTTTTCCATTTGTTCCAGCGTTTATTATAAGCTTTCCCATCATGAGGTTCATTTGCCCACTGAAGTAGTGGTGGAGGCCCATACTCTTGACAAGTGTCAGGGTGTCATGAAAGTCGTGACCGTTTCTGTGGCTCAGGGCAAACCCTGGACAGGTGACCACTCTGTAGTTAGGGTGCAGAAATTTCTGTGAAGTGACCATGGGAATTGAACTCACAACAGTGAGGACATAGCACCAAGGCTTCACCCGATCAAACGACCAAGCAGGTATCCAATCATACGGTTGACATAAACATTGGTGACGATGGACAATGTGGCAAATGGTTCAGTTGCCACAACATTTATGGAGACTTAATGTGATGGCATGCTTTGCTAGAAAGCAGGGCAGCAGATGAAAAGCAATAAAGGGATAAAGCGGTCTATGGTGTATCCTCGGTGGTGTAATGGTTCGATGTGGAGTATCCACTCGGAGTCTGGGAGGTTGGCAGTTTGAACCCAAGTCAAGTTATACCAAAGCTGATTCCTTGCTTGATGCTCAGCATATAAAAAACGATAAAGCATGGGCAAACAACCATAGATTAGCAACCATTTCACAGCATTGATGGGCCTAAAGGCCTCCTCCAGCATTGAAGTTCCTTGCAAGGGAACTCGTATTATTTTCCCGAATAATAATGCTGCATCTCCTTAAGTAGCTGCTGGAATCAAATGAAATGTATTTTGTGGTAGCAAATTGCACTCAGCACTTTGTGGTCGTGAAACGTACTCAGGTCTGTCATTTTTCTTTTCTTTTTCTGTTCATACAGAAGGATGTCAAGAAACATGGTAAGACTTACCATTATCACAAGGTCGTGAAGGCCACAAATGAATTCCTCCTGGAGAAGATTGTCTCATAGTGGTGCTGACAAAACGTTGAATATAAGCTGAGAGGTAATAGACAAAACAGCTTTCATGAGGAGACATAGTAGCAAACGCATGTATAAACGAGAACGACACTCGGTCGAGCGCATACCTCCGCCAGGCTGAACAGTTTACGTTTTGTATCCCACTTATCGGCCGGATCTAGATACGGACCTGAACCAAAATTGAATCAGCTTGTTCTTGTCAACTACCAAACTCATTCAACTTGTCCACAACTTTTTGAAATATCATGCTACATTTCGTTTTTGGCCATATATTTCAATGGTGAAGAATCACTTCAAAAATTCGAGTATCCAGATCCTGATGTTTAACAATATCTAATAATTTCGTCCTTGTCACATACCCAAGCTGTCCACCAAATTTTTACCGAATCCATCAACAACTATTTGAGATATCCTTTTCACAGACAGGCAGACAGACAGGGGTGAAAACATAACCTCCGTCCACCTTCGGTGATGGAGGTAATAATTTCCAAATGAGTAAAACAACAATTGCAATTGGGAAAAATAAGAGATTTGTTTTCCCTTTTCATGGACAGAGAATGACCATTACGTTGACAGATTGAAGTTGCTTTCAGCAATACAGTATTGCTGTACAGTGACGACCAAAGTAAATGTACTTTTGGGGAAAGTGATGGCAGTGAATAAGTAGCATTGCCTCTGGCAGGGTCACCTTTCCAAAAGAAATCAACACTGCTGTTTTCTCACCAAGTGACGTTGGCATCTCCATAGCACCTGAAAAAGATCAGATGTATCCCGTGGCCATTGGCATAGCCGAAGACCCTCTGACACAGTAATTTCCTGGGTTATCAGGGAAGGCTGTGCCACCATCAATCACGGCATTGTTAAAGCCAATGGTTCCTCGCTCCCTCTTTTTTTGAATCCTTGCTTTCATCATTTTTCTAGTTCAACCCTAAAAGAAAGATCGATGATGGTGAGGCAACTGGCTGCAGCCTGAAAATGGAGTTACAATGGCCCAGCACATGATTCCAGTATTGAGCTTCTCCTCTTACTTGTATAAAGAGCCTGAACTAGTAAACTGTCTCAATTTTTGTTTTTAATTTATTACTTGTATTTCCTGAGTTCTTCAGAGGACACCACTGATAATGGTTGCTTGTGGAGTAGGGAGGGTAATAGGGGGTGGGGTGGGGGGGTGGTAAAAGGAAAGTGAACAAATTGCAACTCGCTACCAAACTGTACATGAGAACAGAAATCAATTTATCTGCCATTTCTGGAGCATGTGCTTATACCGTTAAATTCTCAGCACATGGCAGTCGGCACGCACAGTTGAACTCATGGTTTACCCAAGTAGTTTTTGTCATAGTAATTTTGCTTTGTAATTATTTTCATTTCTGCCTGTCTGCTCTCGATAACCGCTGAAGAACATTGCATCTTCTCTTTGTCTCCATTGCCATGACTCTTACAGGCAGCTGCAGATCCCTCCACACCCACATTTTTCTCATTTTCCCCTCTTCTCCTTGCCTTCTCAATCAACTCTACCTTCCTTCCAAATCGATGTCCATACTTTTACAGAGTGTTGGTGCTGTCAAAGGAGTCTAAAAGTAGAGAATGTACTCGGCAAAAAAATTGTTTCCAGGTGGTTGGTCATCAAGGTGGGACTTTAGAATTTGACCCAACTGTTGTGAAAGGCATTGGAAGACTTCCATCATGTCCACCAAATAATCCAAGCAGACAGGATGTTCAGCTTTCAGAAGGAAGATGCGATACTAAGCCTGTGAAGCACTCGAGTGATGGCTTATAGTCGGGTCAGAATCAAACCCCGACTCGCCACCTTACAGGTAAGCGCAAGACCACTGACCTGTCTGTCCTCCCAGCCCATGTTAATCTCCTTTTTAGTTTTTTGATATCTTTCTTTTCCTCTCCCTATCCATCAGCCAATCTACATATATATATATATATATATATATATATATATATATATATATATATATATATATGGCTGCAAAAGTAGGTATACAGTAAGGACTGTACTTTAATTCATTACTGTACAACTACTTTTGCATCCTCCTGTATGTACATACATATATATATATATATATATATATATATATATATATATATATATATATATATATATATATATATATATATATATATATATATATATATATATATATATATATATATATATATATATATATCCTGGTGTTGGCGCAGTGGTTAGGGCAGCGGCTTGGGATCCAAAAGGTCCTGAGTTCAAGGCCTGTTGAGCCACTGAATTAATACACCAGGGGGTTGACTCAGCCTGTCATCCTTCCGAGGTTGGCGAAAGAAGTACCAGTGTACTGGGCCGGTGTATTCCCCGGTTAGAATAGGTGTACCATATCCCTGTGTCGTAAGAGGCGACCAGGGTTGCGTCAGGAAGGGCATCCGGTGTAAAACATGTTCCAAATCACTATGCAGATCATACGGATGATCCGCTGTGGCGACCCCTAACGGGAGCAGCCGAAAGAAGAAGAAGAAGAAGAAATATATATATATATATATATATATATATATATATATATATATATATATATATATATATATATATATATATATATATATATATATATATATATATATATATATATATATATTGTTACGGCTGTGGAAATTCGCAGAGCACCATATAGGTCCTTAGATCAGTTATGTCTAAGTCTGTGTTCAGATAGATTTCCCCACCGATGTTTAAAGGGAATTATTTGTGTACCGGGCTGTGATCTTTGAGTTAGCCGTTTTTCTTTTGCTATCGTTATTTTGGACCAACCGCTTCACAACAACCACCTCCACCACCAACATCGCTCTCATCAACCGCTCCACAACAACCACCTCCTCCACAACCGCCCTCACACACCCACCTTCTGCACGACGCCAACCACAACCACCTTCTCCACAACGCCAACCACAGAAACCATCTCCTAAACCGCATCTCCCCCAATACCCAACAGCGAACAACATCGCTTCACCTTCGGCTCTGCGGCCGCCGCCATCTTTGTGCCGGCCACGGCAAGATCGCTGCCAACAAACGCGGGGGTTTCCTCGTTGCCAGCGACGGTGATTTCTTCCACATCTGCTCTCCCTTCAGCGTCGATGATCTCTACCACGTCCGCTCGCCCCAAACCTCGCCTCAGAATTCGGATCAGGAGATCGAGAGGGGCGGGGCCAGTGGGGGTCAGAGGTGAAAGAGCAAATCTCTCCTCACGAAACCTATAAAAAAGCGCGCAGGGCGCCAAGTCAAGGGAGTCGGTCGGGGTTTGGAGCGGTGTGAAGAGCAAAGTTCAAGTCCGGTGGAGGGCAGTGGAAGTCCAGGTTCGCCGAGGAGATGGAGCAGGGATCACAGCAGGCCAGCCATGCCACGCAGAACTGCGCGTTCATGTGGGACGTGGGGAGAACCGGAGAGAGGTCACCAGCCAGCATTGAACGGTCTGAGGTGATCGGGCTTCAGGACAGTCCGAGCAGCGCTGAGGGACGGACGGGCTCTTAAAGAGAGCATCAACTCTAAAAGAGCATAAGACCCGTTCGTTCCTCTGAGGCGTTTCCGGCTGGGCCCGAATCACCAGGCCATCAGATGGGGCCTGGGCTGGACAGTGGTCACGACAGCTGCCGTGGGGACGGGACATCGCGGGTCGCCACAGCGAGGCTCCTCAAAGGTGAAGGTAACCAGCCCGGCCTCGCGGAGCTTCTGCGGTCATCACAGCTCCGTGAAATAAAGACCCAAGAGGTCCAGTCTCCCCCTCGCCTGTCCTGGGGTTTTCCTTGCTTTTGAATGAACGTTGTGGCGCCATGTCCGTAAGTAGAACTGTATAAGTGTACGGAATTAATAGAACGGTAGTAGTTATTTTGCATTGCTCGTGGTTTGTCCCTTGCATGTTACGTAATTGCATGCGTGCATTTGTTTTGCTTTTGTCGATTGCAAACTGCAAGCGTGTCTTGCCTTGCTTGATTACATGACTGCATATGTGCCGCTTATTCAATAAATGTGCTTGTTTAAATGTTAACTGATTCGTTGCGTCCTTTTCCCTAATTGAACTGCCATTCTGCGTTCGGAATATAGTTGGTTTTTGAATAGCCGATAAAGTGATCGGGTCCAACGGGGCTGCGCGATAAATACCCCGCTCGGTTATCCCAAAACGAAGCGAGCTGCATAAGCGGCTCATTTCCAAGCGGCCCCATTGAGGCACAGTCTCTCGGTAGTCTACCCGCGCGATTAATTAGATATATTGACAATTCAGCGATTGACCCTGTAGCACAGGTAGAATATTGACTAGGCTGTGGTGTGCTTAAAAACACACCCGTGGCTGGTTTTCGACGTTGATCCGGAAAGCCGCGACTAGATTGTCCGTTCGGTGGGCGAAGCGGCCGCTATTGGTTAAACACGGTCGTTCGCATGCCGGCGGGCGGGAATCCACAACAATATATATATATATATATATATATATATATATATATATTTTTTTTTTTTTTTTTTTTTTAAATGCAGCAATTGTATCTCGGTACAGCCACAAATGGTGGCACCTTTTATGACGTAATAAATAGCCAGTGTTTATCAGTGTTGTTTATGTTCCTTTGAGAGCATAATAAAATAAATTGCACACGTGTTGGTAGTATCCAGCATCAAGGCATGGGCACAAAAAAATCCCCCTCCCCCCCTTGTGAGGGGGTAGGAGGAGTCAACTTATAATTTTCACCTGCACTGTATATGTGTCACAGTGCAAGTGGTTTCCTGAACCCTGCTACAGACAGGCAGGATTATTAACCATGGCACAAAATATATTTGCCCCACCTCCCACACTTTCCCCACAGGCTCCTCCCAAAGGGAACAGGTGTTTCATATATATATATATATATATATATATATATATATATATATATATATATATATATATATATATATATATATATATATATATATATATATATATATATATATATATATATGAGGTGGGTCAGGGTCCACTTCCCAATCCTGACAACCAATTGTAACAGCCATGGCCCGTTCCCGGTTCGAGTTTCACAGATGATGTCAACTTGACCACAACCGCCAGTTAAGTTCACAGCGCTGAGCAAGTTCCCGGACCTGTTTGTAACATTACAATACACATTGGGACGGTGCAATTAAGGAATGGATAGGGAACCATTTGAATAATTTAAAACTAATTAAGATAGTCAGCACGGATTTATCAAAGGGAGATCATGTTTAACAAATTTATTGGAGTTCTATGAAGCAGTTTCTGTTTGGGTGGATGAAGGAAGTGCAGTGAATGTCGTATATCCAAACTTTCAGAAGGCATTTGATAAAGTACCACATAGGAGGTTGTTGGCTAAGGTGAGGGTTGCAGTGTGGCTGGTAGAGTAACTAACTGGATTGGAAACTGGTGTAGTAACAGGAAGCAAAGAGTGGCTGTGTGTGGGAGGATGTAAATACTTCACGAATCGGTACTGGGACATGTCATTATTATTCATAATTTACATCATTGATTTTGATAGTTGGGTTAAGAGTCAGATTTTCTAAAATAATTGAAATCTGATAACACAATACAAAGGGCATTTTTGGAGTCTGTGACACAGGAGAAGGATCTGGAGAGAGGGGTAAGCATACTAACAGGGTTTTTAGGTGCCAGGCAACTAACAGGGTAAGCAGACTCACAGGTGCCAGGCAGTTCTAGGTAAGGCTAATGGGGTTTTCAGGTGTGTGTGTGTGTGTGTGTGTGTGTGTGTGTGTGTGTGTGTGTGTGTGTGTGTGTGTGTGTGTGTGTGTGTGTGTGTGTGTGTGTGTGTGTGTGTGTGTGTGTGTGTGTGTGTGTTTTAAATTGAAAGAGGTTGACACAACACACAAATTGACACCAAACACACACACACATCATGCATGAAATAAAATCATTTATTAGCTCGCCTGTTCGAAGAACAGAGCTATAGCGATACCCCCGGCGTGAGCATCAACGTGAAAATGTTAACGTTTTTGGTGCAAGTTATTTCCTTTCTTATGTTTTTATCTACCACACTATTTTTTACTGATTACAATATACAAATACATATATTGCCTTAAAATTATTTGGATCAGACTTCACTGCAATGCTTCATAAAAAATATTATTAGACTAGTCTTTTAAAAAAAAACAATAAATGTATAAACAGGCGAGCATTGGGTGGCTTTGACACCAATTCTATGGTTTTCTTCCCAATTATGTTCTCATGAAAAGAGTTTAAGGGAAGGGATAATTGAATTGGATTGTTAGGTATCCTTTTGCTTGTTATCCCCATTTGTGAGTTTCATGTGTGTGTTTAGAGTAGCTGTTTTGTTGAAATATCCCAATTATCATCATCAGAGATCAAGCTCGATAGCACCTCGTCATTCCCTTATTCCCTCTGTGTTTTTGCACTATTAAATGTGCTATCTTTTCTCTAATTACCGCCTCTGAAGCATCACTTTGGTGCGAAGTTGTTGTTCAATGGACTTGTTCTGCATGACACATTATGCAAGACGTCATGTGGCCAGTTGCACATACATCAGCTGATTCATTCGAGTTTTTGCCAATGGATTTTATACCAATAGTTTAGCTTGAAAGCTAATGACCAATGGCTTTCTTGGGGAATGACATAGCATGCATGACGTTACTCGGCCAATCGTGCACTGGTTGGTTAGATCATGGGTGCTTGGGGCCATGAGATTTGGAGTTCTCAGGGAGGATACCTGTTGGAATGGAACAGCCAGACAAGAAGAGGTCGAGATCAATAATGCCAGGAGAGAGGCATTCTCGGATAGATGCAGAGGAGAACTTGGCTGCAGAGCTGAAGGAGCCACATCGTTCACCCAAAGTTGGTAAAGTCCTGTTGTGGGCTCGCCGCAGTTCCCCAGAGACTTTGAGCCGGGAGTCTGCAGCTCACGATCCCCATTAGCCATGACTTCCTGGGAACCTCTCAAGGACATGGGATGTGTTCTCCATCATATTACATCCACCCATCTTCCTATCATTGCCCTTTCTCTTCCTGTCATTCTATTTTCTTGTGTATGTCCACATGTGTAAGAGATAGAGTTATGTTAGGTGGGGCTGTTTTTGTTTTAGTGATAAGCGTGCATCTTCTCCGTTGTTGTGATTCCTTCCCGCAAGCTGCCATGTCGATATTGAGTACACCCGAATTGCCTCTCATCCCTCGTGCCCCATCAGAGTCGAGGGACATAGGTCAAGACAATCTTACTGGAACTAGGCAAAAACGACTGATTTTTCACCCAGCTGGGCCCCACCAGAGAACTTCACCCTATCATGTACACTTAATACAGATGGTCGATAACTCATAATACTGTGCGAAGCATATACAGTGGATAAGGCTTTTAATTAATTACAGCCCCCCCCCCTCCATTAAAATGTCACAATATGAAGGTTTATGTCACTCTCATTACATATTTGAAAACTCAAGATTTTCAACTAAGTTTCCATAGGCATAGAACAAAATTAACTATTTCTTGATACAACAAATCAAAGCTAACAAGGCATGTTGGAGGTTTGATTAAGTTATGCATATACATATAGCACCTTGATGGCTGGTTGAATCATCTCTGAGGGGTACAGCTGTCATGCTAATTCAGAGCCTCTCATAGATCATTACAGGGCAAACTAGGCCTGCTCTTTTTGAAAGTTACCATGAGATCTGTAAAGTCAACCAGAAAATGCCAGCCAAAGGCTCATGCCTAATGTTAGTAGGACCATATTAATGTTCCCGCTGAAGGACAGCATTCTCATCGATTCAACACAACTCGTGAAGCAACATTCTGACAGTTTGTACTCCTGACATAAATTGAACCGAGAGTAGACAGCTCACAGGCGAGTACACCACCTTCTGAGCTGTCCTATTAGCCTTGTTGGAGGAAGTTCATTTTGACATATTGAATGAAACATTGAAAGAGGATGAGCCAATGTAAGAAGGTTACACTTGTGTGAAATGGGACAGCTATTCTATGTAACTAGCTTAAATCAGTCACAATGATGCTGCCATTGAAATTCTGGCAGCTTTCTTGATGACGTGTTGCTAGCTTAAAATATATAGAGGCCTCGAGGCAGATTTGTGCCAAGAATCATTGACACACAAGTGGGAGCTTTGCTTGTGGAGCTAATCAATCACCCCGTTCATACACTTTAAACGTTCTGGCTATCTCAACTGACTGGCCATTGCACGCTTGCTTGCATTCTAAAATGGGTGCGGTATTGCCATCAGCTTGGAATTCCAACATTTAGCAGCCACTCATTTTTGTAACTCTCACTGCATTGTGGCACCTTTCTTATCTATTATCTATCATCAGTTCTGAGAACCAACGTTTGGGTACTTCAATCATTGCTGTCCTTCACCACACACCACAAGTTCATGCATACAGCAATCACTAGTTATTTCAGATGGTCTGGTCAATGTTGAAGAGACAGTAGTTGGTGCTCCAATATATCAGTGAGCCCTTGCCATCGGACTTGAACAATATGTACCTAGACGGATCGGTCAATACAACACGTTTCCACATTTCAAGGACCTATGATACTCATTCCCTTCACCACACCATGCAATAAGCATTCAATGACCATACCAAGGAAAGGCAATTGTGTGGAACAGCTCATCTATAATGTGAACAATACATGGATTCCCATGGAATACAGGGTTTGATGAATTACGGTGGTGCTTGAATTAAATCCCAATGATTCGCCGAAAACTTTTTTGGCACATCATGGAATTCGAGCTAACATCTCCCTGACCATCTATAATTTAATCTAACAATCTATTGCAGGGATCTCTTACCCCTGAAGGTTATTTCTGAAGATCTGCTAGATCAATGATGAACAGTTGAGGTTGCCTGCAGCCTTCCACTTTATGATGACATTTGGGGATGGATACAACATATTGAATGATGCTGATGGAGATGCCCGTTTCCTGACAGTCGATTATCATTCCTTCCAGGAACATTATTAACTTCTTCCTCTGGGACATAATACTCTGGAACCAAGCAACTAAGCTGTTGCCCAATTCTTTGTGCAGTCTGTTGATGATATTCACATTTATACAAACCACATGCAAGTTTAGGCAATTCTCACAACTGGAAAGGGGGGGGTGTTTCATGACTTTTAGTGTAACATAAAATTTAATCCAAGGTGGCCTGGTGCCAAGCCAATAATAGCTCCAATTATTTATCTTGAAACCTCTCTCACCCTCCATAACTACATCCTCCAAGTCTGCCTGTCAACCTGACCTTTTTATTCTTTGTAAGCCCACTTTTTACGTACGATTTCAGCTTTTCCATGATCTATGGCTAATGTACATACGCAAAATGTACTTTCACAGCAATCTTGGGACAGAATGAATAAAGAACTTGACGATGGATACCGCGTCCAAAGGAAGGACATAGTGCTTGGTGGAGCTTAGAGACCCACTCAGTGCAATGAATGAAACACTTCCGAATGATCACAATGTTACCAAGCATAACCATCCATGGAGCCAAGTTATCTTAAGCCAGAAATAAGCAGTGACCTCAAAATCTATTAATTAATCATGTCATTCAGCAGTTAAAGAAGCATATTTGGACACTAAAGCATAAAAGAGCAACAAAGGATTGACTATAGACACCACCAATTGTCAGTACTGTCCTGCTTTTACTACTGTTCAAATTATTTCCGACTTGTAAATGTTCGGATACAGTAACGAATTCATTCAGACAAAATGGATATTTGCAAAGTGCCATGGCAAAATTGACGTCCACAAGCAGCTGATGGAGAATAGAGGTGAAGGGGAATAAAGTGGGGGTGGTGGGGTGGGGGGGTGTTTATTAAGTGAATGTAATGGAGTGAATGCTGTGCAACCTTCACTGAAAATGTGTTGTTACGGGACAGCAAAAAGAGTCAAAATAATGCACATTTGCCATGCTTCAGGGCAATTTGCAGCACTCATGCTCCGTGCTTGACGGACGGCTGCAGCAATGTAATTAAATTTCAGTGAAGCGTTCCCCAGGCAGGTTATCTATGCACATTGTCCCTGGATCTTACACTACCCAAGACCAATTTTACAGCCAAGTTATTCTTTTAAACCTTTGTATCTCTTTTTTTGGTTATTGTCGAGGCTCGAAGATGAGCTACAACACAGAATGGTACAGGGCATGACAGAAAGAAACAAGAACAGCACTCGATAGAGCACATACCTCCACCAGGCTGAACATTTTACGTTTTGTATCCCACTGATAGGCCGGATCTATGTTCGGACCTTCACCAAAATCTAATCGATTCGTTCTCGTGACCCACACCCAAGACATCCACCAAGTTCTGTCATGACCTGTGCACAGCTTTTTAAGATATCATGCTATCTATCATTTTTAGCCCCATATTTCAATGGTGAAGAATCATTTTTAATAAAATAAAAATAATTAATTCTCCTATCTGGATCCGGATTTGGATCTTCACCAAAATCGAATTAATTTGTCCTTGTCACACGCCCAACCTGCACAGCAAATTTCGTCCGAATCCTTCCATAACTTTTTGAGATATCCTGCTCGAAAGCAAACAGACAGGGGTGAAAACATAACCTCCGTCCACCTTTGGTGGCGGAAGTAAAGAACAATAGAAATAGAAGGGGGAGGAGTACGCAAACAGCAGGGTTTGAGGGACAAAATAGAGGGAGACTTGGAGAAATAAGGCACATAGGGAAGAATGAGAGCAAGGAGAGGATACAAGGGATGAATAAGATGGAGAGAACTGCAAATTCTCGATCACAGAAATGGAAGTGAAAACTGGAAAGAGGGGGCCTTTGGGGAGGGTTAATGGGGGTATAAAGGATGATTATTGTGGATGGAGGAATGACTTGAGATGTTGGTGACCAGCCATCTTGAAGCCCTGGAGGATTGAAGAGAGTGAGGAAGTTGGTTCCACTGTGGGGGGGGGGTGGGGGGGGGGAAGGAACGAATGAGTAGAGTTGAGAAGCGAGTCTGGATTTTGGGAGTTTCACCAGAAAGGGATTGTTGGTGTACCATGTGTGCCTTGTAGAACCCGGGAGAAGGGACAAGGAATGGAAAGAGCAGAGGATGCAAGGCCAGAAAGGAGGCGACATAAGATGGAGAAACCACTGACCTGTCTGCGACGAGGAAATAGGCCCAGAGACTCAGCTTTATTGTGAGAGATTCCAATGATTTTAAAGGCCTTGGTTCCTATGGCATCAAGGTGAGCAAGGTGTGAGGCAGGGGTCCCCTTCCTCATAAACTACTGCCCATAGGGCGGTAGCGGTGTTTGATCAAGCGGTGGATGAGGGCCTTGAAGGTTGAAAAAAGTTGAAAGATTTTGTACGACAGAGGATGCCTAGTCGATGACTGGCTTTTGAGGCCAACTTAGATATGCAGTTTGCCCAAGAAAAAAAAAGTCACGGCTGATAGTGAGGCCCAAGCAGTTGAATGACTGAACCTATTCAAGAGGATTGTTAAGGAAGTAGATGCGAGGGTTCACCAGACAGTCTTTTTGGAGAGACTGAGTAAGGGTGTGAGATTTATCAGGATTGAAAGACATATTCCAAGTGTTTGACTAGCTTGTGATTCAATCAACATCTGCAGAGTGGGAAGTGGCTGCTGTTTACCGACTGAAGGGTGAGGGATGGATGCTATGACATAGGGTGGAGTCATCAGCAAAGAGATAAAAAGGATTCTCCAGAGAGTCAGAAAGATCGCTGATGAATATTAGGAATTGTACTTGGCCTTGGTGAACTCAAACCTCGGCAGAGAGAGGTGATAAGAGAATCCTGTTGAGAGGCCATGCATTGGATATGAAAATTGATGAAGTCAGTAAGCAACGTGTGGAGGTGACATTGGATACCACAGGCAGATTTTGGAGAGTGAGGCAGGACATCAGACTGTCTGGAATGCTCGAGATATATCAGGAAAGACGGCCCTGTTCTCATGTCTGAGATGGAGGGCCTTCATTCGTTGTTGGGAGAACAGAAGCAGCATGTCCAAGGTAGAGTGACTGGGCCTGAAATCAGACCGGAAGTGAAAAGGAAAGTTTTGATGTCAACTGCGATGGTTGATTTAATGACCTTGCTGATGATTGGAAGCAAGGTAATGGGTATGTAGTTAAGGAGATCCATTTTTGCACTATGTTCATGCAATGCAGTCTGTTGATGTTGGCCGACTTCTAAGCAGATGGAGAATGACCGAGGCCAAATGATAGGGTGAACAGAGCAGAAAGAAGATGCACAAGAGCAGCAGAGCATGTTTTTGTTAGGACATGTGCGCTGATGCCGTCTCAGCCAGTTGCAGGATCAGAGTCGTGGGTTGCCAGAACATTCTCCACTTTCTCAGATGAAAACAACAGAATCCAGGAGCAGTTGTGTTTGAATGGGTATGATGGGTGCATGGTGCGAGGGTTGAGAATTGAGGTATTCGGCCTTCTCACAACACCTATGTTGCCTTTTGAAGTGAGGGAAGGGATGGAGGGGGAAACATACTCCTGAAATAGACTTGACAAGGTGCCACAAGGTTTATGAGGAAGGGGACAAGTTTGAAAGTTCAGTCTTGAGGTTGGCAGATGTTTTCTGACTCTCCTGAGAGTGGACACACATTTGTTGCAGGCTTTGTGGAGTCATCTGAAGTTGCCTTCAGTCAAATTTGCCTTCCAGGAAGAGAAGGCAATTGCTCTACAAGCCGATTGGGAATGGAACACACCCCTGGTGTATTTCTGGCTTGCCTTTTCCAGATGACAGCTTTAACGGTCGTTCTGGTGGTGTGCGTTGTGTGCTTTTATTACTTGATTATAATGTTTCTTTCGATATTTAGTTGGCCTTGGAATCATAGATCCGGTGCGTTTCGAAGACCGATAATCAACAAACCTGCTTTGTTTACGAGAAGCAGGTTCATTGCTCGTCAGTCTCTCTTTACCTTGCTAATGTCTTTCCCCAAATGCTGTCTGTGAAATTTGTCACTCCTCTGCTCCTATAGGCTGGACAACATTATTACCTCCACCACCGAAGGTGAAAGGAGGTTATGTTTTCACCCCCTTTCTGTCTGTCTGTTTGTCTGTTTGTCAGGAGATCTCAAAAAGTTGTGAACGGATCTGGATGAAATTTTGTGGACAGGTTCGGGGTGTGACAAGGATGAACTGATTCGATTTTGGGCAAGATCCGGATCCGGATCCGACTACTCGAATTTTTAAAGTGATTCTTCACCATTGAGAGATCGGGCCAAAAACGATATATAGCACGATATCTCAAAAAGTTGGAGACAGATTCGGACGAAACTTGGTGGACATGTTGGATGTGTAGCAAGGACGAATTCATTCCATTTTGGTGAAGATCCAAATCTGGATCTGGATGCGAGAATTATTTAATTCCAAAAGTGATTGTTCACCATTGAGAGATTGGGGCAAAAACGATACATAGCTTGATATTTCAAAAATGTATTGATTGGGCCTGATATGTTCTCGTGGATCAGGCATTACTTGGTGGGGGTATGCGCTCCACTGAGTGCCCTTCCAGTTGGTGTATGTCACTATCTCTTTCTCCAAGTCTTCAGCACACCTGTGTCTGAGTTGTCTAGTCTGGGTTTCAGCTTGGTGTTGGCTTAGTGGTTAGGGTGGCGGCTTGGGATCCTAACCTAGTCCTGAGTTCAAGCCCCGTTGGCCGCTGAATTAATATACACCAGGAGGTTGACTCAGCCTGTCATCCTTCCAAGGTCGGCAAAATGAGTACCAGTGTACTGGTAAGGGGAACACTGCACAAGCGGCATAGCCGCATCCCAACCAATGATGCAACCAACAGCCACAGGCTGCACTCGATAGAGAGAGTGAGTCGGGGTTTGAATATTTGCCAGGCTATTAGCTCTTATCATGGTTCCCATCCTGTGCTGCCTGTTTTTGGCTGCTGGTTGCATCATTGGTTAGGGGCACAGCTATGCCCCTGATGCAGTGCCCCTATTACCAATATACTGGTGCTCATTTCGCCGAACTCAGAAGGATGAGAGGCTGAGTCAACCCCCTGGTGTTAATTCAGTGGACAACGGGTCTCAAACTCAGGACCCCAGGATCCCAAGCCACCACCCTAACCGCTAAGCCAACACCAGGCTTATTATTTATATTATGGTGTTTTGCAGGCAGGGCAAAGCATCAATGTGAGTGCTGTCCATTGAATGGACGTTAAACTGGGTATATATATATTTTTTTATATACAATGTCAAGGCTCGTATTAGAGATATAACGCAGAACGTATAACAAGGGGAGCAGGAGATAAGAGGGGTGGGAGAGGAAATCACAAAACAGTGGCGAACAGAGACATTAGGAGATCTGTGGAAGGGAGAGGGATGGGGTGGGGAACATGGGGAATAGAAGATGGACATTACAGGGACTTTCAGGAAGGAAAGCAGGGAATTTGAAGGAGGTGGGCTTGGAGTGGATTAACAGGGGTAGAAAAGATCATGGTTTTGGATGGGGGAAGATATGACATGGTGGTGAACAGCCGTTTTAAAGACCCGGAGGGAACAGTGGGAATACAGAGAGTGTGAGAGTTTGTTCGAAAGGCTGGGAAAAAAAGAGGAATGAAAGAATAAAGGTGAGCAGTGATTTTGGTAGTTTTACCAGAACGGGGTTGCTGGCGGACCTTCAGCTCCCTGCGAAAATATGGGGGGGGGGGGGGAGTAAGACTGGAGAAGAGATGGTAGAAGACAGAAAAAAACCACTGACCTGCCAGTGGTGAGAGAGAGAGTGAGAGACCCAAGAACTCAGCCTCATTGCGGGAGATACCGATGATCCTAAATGCCTTGGTTTCCACAGCGTGAAACCGAGAAAGGGTTTCCCATCTGCCAGCAGTAGTTGGTGGATGTTAAAGATCCCACGGTGTCCTTCACAAAGAGTCGGTGAGTTATCACTGGCACCCTAAAAAAAATACTAATTCCATCTGTAACCTACAGGGGGCACTGCATCAACAGCACCACCATGCCCCCCCCCCCTCCCCAGCAAATTATGCCACCTGCAACTGCAACCATGTGCTGCAAAACGAGGAAGAAGAACCTGAATTTCAATCCAGTATGAATAGGTGAAACCAAAACCCAAGGATTCACACGATATATTGTGACCTGACAAATGCTCACAATCAGCTGTGCTATCAAAGGATATTTGGATGGATGACAGACGCTCGGTGTTTCTGCTTGTTGCATATTTGAGGCCAATGAGGTTTGTCAGGCCCAAGATAAAATCTGTTATGAATGGAAATCTGCAACCACAAAAGGTGAAGTTGCATTAGACAATGAGCTACGATGATAGGAAATGCAACATCACCTGCAGGTAACAACTACTTTAATTTGTAATAGAAAAACTCATTGATATCAGCTTCCTGGTTTATTGTCAGTGTTTATCCAAAAATGTCTGTGATGAAGTTCTATGCACGTACTTGAAGAAAAAAAGAAGCTTGCTGTCCCTATTCATGTTCATGGGCATTGTAATATGTAACATTGGGATATTCATTCTTCAAAAGCAGCGAGTTGTGGCTTCAGCACTATGATGCCACAAATCTGTGCAGAGTTTAACGTGAGGTTGTAGTTTGCAACCACCTTGGAAATAGGGAGGACAAAACAGAGCTGTGGTTCTGCCAATTGAAAAAGAAAGGATGACAAATGAATGGATGAGAGCAGACAGCTGGCAATTAGGAAGGCAGACAAGTGGCAGGTTTGCCCGAACAC
Organism: Eptatretus burgeri; assembly: GCF_056783735.1. Taxonomy (NCBI): domain Eukaryota; kingdom Metazoa; phylum Chordata; class Myxini; order Myxiniformes; family Myxinidae; genus Eptatretus; species Eptatretus burgeri. The sequence goes on from NC_140974.1 coordinate 42,936,521, forward strand.
AAGCAACCCCATGGCACTGGGAAGAAGTCAAAAGTGAAAACAGCATGCGGTGAAAGACTTAAAAATACGAGCAGGCCTGCAGGAGAAGAGCTCTGGGCCTTATGACCTCACCTCCTAAAGAGATGCCACAGATGATTGAGGCTGTGGACATCCATAGGCACCAATTTTAAAAGCACAGAAAAAAGGCGAAAGATCTTGATTGACCCAAAACACCTCAAACACACGCGCGCGCGTGCGCGCGCGCACGCACGCACGCACGCACACCTCCTCCTCCTCCCTTTAGCCCATTTCAATCTACTGGAGGATGAAAACCTCTCTAAACTCATGGGGTGTTTGACATACCCAGAACACTTGCATCGTGCATTTTAGTACGAGTGCGCACCCCTGGTAATCAAAGCCACACAGAAAGTCAGTGCAGAAAGACTAATTTTTTTTCACGACGACAGCAAACAGCCAGATTTGACCATAAATAAACAATCACATTCCATAAACAATTATGTTGCATTTCTATATTATTACATTGCTTAATATACACTTGTACTCCCCCCCCCCCCACCCTTCCCACCTCCTCCATCCACCTCCCTACTTTTGCCCGATATCTTCCCCTTCCTACCACTAATTTGCAACCTCCTTCCCCTTTTCTTTCACTCTTCCCCCAACACCCTCCTCCTTTACTTCTATCTGTAATGTATGTATCTGAATCTTTTCTACCCCCCCCCCTCCACCCTACCAATCCAATCATCTTTTTAGGTCTGCAGTGATGTCGACAGCTCCATTAAATGTGTTTGGCTTATTGTAGGGTTTTGTGAAGGGGCTTATAACATTTTAAATACAGGAATCAAGGCTCATGGTAAGAGTATAAAAAATTATCATAAACAAGGCTTAGGTAAGATCAACATTCAGAAACAAACAAATGTATAAGCAGAGAGGACAAAATATTCAGAGCTGTTCAATAAGGTTTTTTGATAGCACCGATTCATGATAACATGATCAAAGAGACCAAAAGCAAGGGTGAAAGGATAATTATAAAAAGAAACCAGGATATGAAAGAAAAACAGAGCAGGAGATTATAATTCACAATTAGTGAGGACACTGGGGTGGCAGGATCACCTAGAGGTAGATACAGGGTGGCCTGAAAGTCACTTTACTCATCCAAAATTTCTCACACCTCCCTCCCTCCTTTCCTCTCCACCTGCCCCTGCTGTGGTATGCAGCAGCACTGAATCACTGACGCGGGAGTCAGTATGAAGTGAGACGGCATGGCGGACACAAGTCGTTGCAGTGTTGAAGAGCGGTTGGCTGCTTGTGTTTGGGTGCATGAAAGGGCAAATTGCAGGTCAAGCAATTGCTCAAGTGTGGACAGCTTTTGCGGAACGCTTTGGAAAACCTTCTCCACCAAAGCAGACGTTGGACAACCTTCTCCACCGAAGGACGATTGAAGAATTGCGTGCTGCAGTCGTGGCCTCATTCACACAGGTGACTCCACAAATGCTACACAAGATGTCTAAGGAGACTTTGCGATGAAGTTAGAAGTGCAAGGAGAATGATGGAGTCCATACAGATACATTGACTGATTAATTATTGTAAGTACTCCACGATAAAACCTGTATATTAAAAGTTTAAGAACAAATGCTTTACTGGGGAGGGGTAAGAAACTTTCAGGCCAGCCTGTGCACTCACCTCTGATCTGTCGATCCTGGGTTCAAATTTCAGGCTAGCTATAAACTGCCATCCTGGTATTTCACAGGCAGAACAAGACATCAACATCAACCTTTGATGGAGGTTAAACTGGGCATCCCATCTGCCGGCATTAGTTGGTGGACGTTGAAGATCTCACCGTGTCCTTCGTGAAGTGTATGCGAGCTATGGTCAGCATTCTGGCCAAGTTCCAAATTCCTGTTGTAACCTACCGGGGAGTGGGGGAATCAGCGGCACAGCTGTGCCCCCAGCAAATGATGCAACCAGCAGTTATAGGCTGTATACAAAATGAATAAATGAGTGAGAACACTGGACTGGCATCCCAAAACCTGGCTGGGTCATAAATTATTGAGAGAGAGGGGGGCGTCGAGGTGATCAGCTTGCACCACATGATCTGACTTTTATGTAATGCCAGCAGTCCACACATTGTGTTTGACTCTAAATACACACAGGACAACTCAGGATGGACTTTAAATGGTACCTATGAAAACAGTGCTACCAAAAATCCTAACTAGAAAAAAGAAAAGAGGAGATTAAAAAAATGGAATCCATAACAGCCACAAATAAAGTTTCAGTTTTGGGTTCTTTGAGGTTCCAGCACAGGTTGTTTCACAGCTAAACAAACAAAGTTTATTCTTCAGGCCTACATGCTGGATTAGAAAAAAAGTGGAACCATTTGAGGTGGAGAAAGAAAACTTGCAGTCCTGAATGGTCACAGTTCGCGACAAATATGACATAAAGCAAAATAATATTCCCAGAGAAAGTGGTTTCCTTAAGCAATCGAAGACACACACAGTAAATCACAGAAAACACAATGACGTCACAAAACACTGTGTGATAGACATGCTCTATCGAGGAACATGCATGTGCAAAATGTCATGCTTAACGGTGATACAATCTGTGTAACATTCTCACAATCTCCAATGTAATAAATTGGTAGATTATCCTTTTGTCAAGAAGCATTAGTACAGTTTTAAAATGCCACGTGTTATGGTTGCCTTTGGAGCTCAAGATGTCCGTTCACGTATGATATGTGACCCTCTGGGAGCGCAAATCCGTTTTTAATGTCGGAGCAGCTCCTGCACAGCAACAACCACAATCTGGGATAGTGATTAGTATAACCTGGTGTCAAGGAATACCTAAGGAATACCTAATACCACCTTACACAGGAATTTAGAATTTGTTCAGGGCACCGGGGATAACTCACCTACTTTTCGTCAAAACACACCGTCCACTAACCATTGCTAGCAGACGGGGTCTCCAGCTTAACGTCCATTTGAGGGATGGTGTGCTTCGCGATTTAACACCTTGCCTGCAAAGCACTAACGCATCAGTTTTTAATCGGGTCGGGAATGAAAATTGTAGTCAAGACAATTGATATTTGGAAAATAAACAAATGCTCATTTTTTGCAAAAATTATATTTGACTCATTTTAACATCCAAAAGTGTGCAGGACAATAAGGTTTAACAGTGCTGTAGTACAATTTCACAATATTGTAACCCTGTGTGCTAATAAAGGCAAAGGTGTGAATTGCGTGGTGGGTTTACTGTAGATCAGAGAACTGTGTTGCCTGCAGAAAAGATCCTCATCGAAAAGCCGAGAGAAGACATTTATAAATGCCCCGAGTTACAGGTGAGATATAAAACGTGATTAAAAAGAGATAATGATCGACAAACGTTTCAACATAGGTTCACCGGGAATATCACTGAAAATAGTGGTGTGGTTCACCCAGAGCTTTCGCTTTAATTCCCTTGAATTTTCTTTGCCTAATTTTCCCTGCCACTCCTGCAATGAGAAGGTTATAATTACTTTTTAGCAGACGTGATGTGTTGACATGCGGATGCGAAGTGGTGAAATCATATTCACAGCAACTGATTTATAGCTGCTGCTGCTGCTGCTGCTGCTGCTACTACTACTACCATCAAAATAATGCACTATGCCCTATGCCGAGCATTGGTACTGCCGAAGCAGATATCATGCGATATATCGTTTTTGGTCCAATATCTCAATGGTGAAGAATCACTTCGAAGATTCTAGTATCCAGATCCGGATCTTCACACCAATTCGTCCTCGTCACACACCCAACCTGTCCATCAACTTTCATCTGAATCCGTCAATAACTTTTTGAGATATCCTGCTCACAGTCAGTCAGACAGACAGACAGACAGACAGACAAACAGGGGTGAAAACATAACCTCTGTCCACCTTCGATGGCGGAGGCAATTAAAACAATGAGTGGTGATTCCAAGTTTTAAATTTTTTGAGAAAAACATGTGTAGACCACAAAGCATCCTGAGAAACCATGTGGCCGAATGGGGTGGGGGCAAGGGATGGGGAGAGCAGTTCGAGTTGGAGAAAACCTAAACAACATAATATATTGAATATAAAAAAAAACAGATACTGCAATTAAAATTAAGATTTATATCCAGAGATAAAGCATGCAAATGGAAACCGAAGTTTTAAAAGGACTGTTTTTACCATTGCACCTTGTACCTTTTTAACATGCAAAACCTCACTTTGCATTACAGTGGTTGTATTTGTAGGCTTCTCAGAATAAAAATTGTGAATCTGACAGTAGCAAGGCATTGGAAGCAATGTCACCTGCTGTCTGGGAATAACTTTTCACATTCCCATTGCAGGCGAGGGAATTCCAATTAATAGAGAAATCAAAAACAGAACAATAATTAATCAATCGAAATAAAAAGTTCGCTCCAATGCATGACGGCTGTATTATTAATCTGCTCCAGACTTTCGTTTTGTCATACATTTATCATCCTCTTATGTGACAAAATTAATGAAACAATAATAACCCATCCTCCGAAAACAAGAAACTTCGTTTATTGCTGCCCATTGAAATAAATTGTCATTTAAAAATAAGGCAAATTAAGCTCGAATTAACAAATGCCAAAACACTGTGTGTAAACCAACAGGTTCCTCCCATTAGAAATACAGTTATAAGAACTAGAAGAGCACATGGTAGAGCGCATACCTCCGCCAGGCTGAACAGTTTACGTTTTGTATCCACTGATAGCCCATATTTAAATCTGAACCTTAACCAAAATCGAATCGGCTCGTTCTTGTCACCTACCCAACTCATCCACCAAGTTTAGTAATAACTCGGCCATAACTTTTTTAAATATCGTGATCCTGTATATGTAGTTTTTGGCCCCATCCCTCAATGGTGAAGAATCACTTAAAAAAAAAAATTCTTGTATCAAAATCCGGATTCGGATCATCACCAAAATCGAAATGATTCGTCCTTGTCACACACCTTACATGTCTACCAAGTTTCGTCCGAATCCGTGCACAACTTTCTGAGATATCCTGCTCACAGATAGATAGACAGACAGACAGACAGACAGACAGTGGGTGAAAACATAACCTCCGTCCATCTTAGATAGCAGAGGTAATGTTTTATGGTATAACTCGTATAAAAACCCATCAAAAATGACAGGTTGGAATTATTTAATTTAAAATATTCAAAGAGACTGGAAGATATGATGTTTCGTAGCAAGAAGCGTTATTTTAAAGCACTACATGTACAAATGTGACCCTATTTTCATTATCTTCTGGGACGCTTCGTTTTGACAGTACAGCCTCGTGAGCATGCCAAAGTCTGAAGCCTTGGCCTAGCGTCAGGTGTGCTTGTATCTTCTATATTTATGAGACATCCTCAGGACGTAAATGAACACTCGTTTTACTCTGTGCATGCTGCGCGTCATGTGCAGTGAATTTAACCTCCCTGCACCTTGTATTTATTGTTATTTTTAAAAACCCTTCTGTACACCGCCCTTGAGGCAAAGATGCAAGTCACCTTCTACATTTCCAATAGAAGAGCCATAATTACTCTTTTATGAAAAAGTTTTTTGAGTTTTTTGTTAATCTTGGAAAATAGAGCGCAGTGAACACACAGTCGTGTTCAAAGATTGGCCTTTAAAAACCCTTCTTAAATCGTCCTTTTGAAGGGGAACAGACAAATACACAAACACAAATACACACTGTGTTTTATATAGATATATTCCGCGAGAAGGCAACGAGGAAGTTTATAATACCGATTCATGATGATCAGCAGTTGAGCAGCAGCAGAATGTAGTTGATTAAGGAGGGAAAAACGATTTCAAGCATTTGAAGTTTTAAAAGCTTGTCAACTGTAAATGATATGCAGTGAATTCATCTGAAAAAGTCAGGTTCGAGAGGGGGGTGGGTGAGTTCCCAACATTGTTCGAGTTCCCAACAATCTGCAAATACCCATCAACATTCAGGTTCCCATCAATGATCAAGTTCCCATTAATCTGCAAATTCCTATTAATGCTCGAGTTCCCATCAATGTTCGAGATCTCATCGGTGATACAGTTCCCATCAATATTCGAGTTCCAAATAATCTGCAAATTCCAATTAATGTTTTCGTTCCCATCATTGATAGAGTTCCCAGCAATGTTTGAGTGAGTTCCCAGCAATGTTTGAGTGAGTTCCCATCAATCTGCAAATTCCTATTAATGTTCAAGTCCCCATCAATGTTGGAGTTCCCATCAGTGATAGATTTCCCATCGATGTTCGAGTTCCCAATAATCTGCAAATTCCCATTTATGTTCGAGTTCCCATCGATCTTCCAGCCGAACGTGCACGACAATGCGAAACGAGACGATGCATTTTTTGGATTCCGATAAAATCCTCCAGCAACCAATTCTGGAATAATTAGCCAAACGAATGGCGAAATGATTGTTCCAAACAAAAGCTGTGAATGTATCATGGGGTGCTTCTTGCAGCGCGAGGACAAATGTTGCCAGCACGTCATCACTTTGCTTTGGCTGGTGTATCGATTCAGAATGACGTCAGCATCATCCTTCGCTGGACAATCACGATCATGCCAATCTTAATTATCCGATACAGTGTGTAAACTCCTATACATAGTAACTATTATCTCAACGTATTTATTTTCTCTTTCATCATCGTGATACTATCATAGCTGAATGCATATAATGCTCTGTTGGAGCTTTTGTGCCATAAATGCGATCACACACTCAGTGCATGAAGATATCACCAAAATCAGGGGGACAAGATACCATCCAAATCAGGGGGAGAAGATGCCACCCAAATCAGGGGGAAAAGAAATCACCCAAGTCAGGGGGAGAAGACATCACCCAAATCAGGGGGAGAAGAAATCACCCAAATCAAGGGGAGAAGATATCACCCAAATCAGGGGGAGAAGAAATCACCCAAATCAGGGGGAGAAGATATCACCCAAATCAGGGGGAGAAGATATCACCCAAATCAGGGGGAGAAGATATCACCCAAATCAGGGGGAGAAGAAATCACCCAAATCATGGGGAGAAGAAATCACCCAAATCAGGGGGAGAAGATATCACCCAAATCAGGGGGAAAAGAAATCACCCAAGTCAGGGGGAGAAGACATCACCCAAATCAGGGGGAGAAGATATCACCCAAATCAGGGGGAGAAGAAATCACCCAAATCAGGGGGAGAAGAAATCACCCAAATCAGGGGGAGAAGAAATCACCCAAATCAGGGGGAGAAGAAATCACCCAAATCAGGGGGAGAAGAAATCACCCAAATCAGGGGGAGAAGAAATCACCCAAATCATGGGGAGAAGAAATCATCCAAATCAAGGGGAGAAGATATCACCCAAATCAGGGGGACAAGATACCACCCAAATCAGGGGGAGAAGATATCACCCAAATCAGGGGGAGAAGATATCACGCAAATCAGGGGGAGAAGAAATCACCCAAATCAGGGGGAGAAGAAATCACCCAAATCAGGGGGAGAAGATATCACCCAAATCAGGGGGAGAAGATATCACCCAAATCAGGGGGACAAGATATCACCCAAATCAGGGGGAGAAGAAATCACCCAAATCAGGAGGAGAAGATATCACCCAAATCAGGGGGAGAAGATATCACCCAAATCAGGGGGAGAAGAAATCACCCAAATCAGGGGGAGAAGAAATCACCCAAATCAGGGGGAGAAGAAATCACCCAAATCAGGGGGAGAAGAAATCACCCAAATCAGGAGACACATCACCCTGTCGGTGGTGAAAGATCAGCGTGAACCGATAAAGACAATAAGAAAAGTAGCGAGTTGGTGACTACGTGCGAGATAGTACCCCGGGCTGTCGATCACCCACTTCGGACACGAGCGCGTCGAGCTCCGCAAGTCACGTGCTCACGCCGGACGGGCCGTCACGACGCGGACACGAGAAGACATCGTCGCCTCACCGAGCTGAACCTTCATGATACAGCGGGACGGCCTTATTAACCTTGCGTGCGCCGAGGACTCCACCGGTCGCCTCGAGACTCGCAGCCACGACGTGACCCAATCAAGGGGCAAACACCATTTTCTCCATCACTGTAATACATTGAGAGGAGTACGGGTGGTGTATCTGTAGACTGGACACACACGACGTACTGTGGCCAAGTGGGACCGCAACACGGAGGGTATCGACTTCTCCACCCCCCCCCCGTCCCGTGCTCGTCGAATCCGCGGATACATATCCGTGCCCGAGCCGGGCTCCAGCTGGGAACCCGCTGCGGGTCCCGCGATGCGCACTTTTTGTGCCGCGAACTGGATGGGTGCGGGATGCGGGATCACGGCGGGACGTTTGCGTCGTGAGGAGTCGAGGAACGTGTCCGCCGAGGCCGAAACTACGGGAGTTTGACGCCGCGAGCATTTCCCACCGCACGGACGATCAAAACTGCTTGGGATGGGGATACCGCGTCGCCGCACGGCGGGCGCGCGGCGGATTGGCGCGGGCTTTGTGTGAGGAGTGCGAGCTGCTTACCCGGTCGGCGGGGCGACGCTTCAGCTCGGCTTGGCGTCTCCGCTTCGATTACACGTCTCATTCGTCATTGAGCCGGCGGTGCCCGCTCCCCCGGCCCATCCCGCCGCCGCCGCAGCAGCAGCAGCAGCAGCAGCCGCGCCGTGCTTCTCCGGCCCGTGTGGTGCCCGCGCCCTCACAGGCTCCTTCGACTCCTCTCCTCTCCCCGCCCTCCCCAGTGCCAGATCCCAGATGCTCGAGACTCTTTATCGCACTTTCATCGGCCTCTCGACGAACGCCGCTCTTCGTTCAAGAGGCGTTTGTCACCCGTTCGAAACTCATCCCCTGCTTATTTGGTGGGTTTTTGGGGGGGGAGGAGGTGGGAAGAGAAGTGCGCACGATTGCGGACGCGCGAACCGGCTGGGATCGCGCGCTGAATGCCAAGCGGTGGTGCGAGCGTGGCCCGTGTCCTGCGGTGGGTTGGGGGGCAGGAAGGGAAGGGAAGGGGGGGCTTTGTGAGGAGGAGTCACGAGACCACCACCTGGCACGCGTGACCCCATCCCCAGACCCCGCTCCCCCCCCCACCCCCTCGAGTTTTGAATTTTCATTCCTACGACCGCAACATTCGGCACTTCTCCGATCTTCGCCGACGGGTGGACGTGAAGACCTCACGGGACTTTTGGCAACCAACGATGCATGGATAAATAAAGAGGAGGAAAGATAGCGATTCGTAACGAGAACCTGCTCATTCAATTGATTATGGCTCCGTTAAACGGGTCAACCTTTTGGGGGTGCTGATCCCTGCCGACGAGAAATCCCAACAGAAACACGCCCATCGAGACCACGTGATGCAGGTGTGAATGTTCAGACACGCATTGCCAGCATTGGTCGTTTATATCTCACAGTTCTGAAGGTTTCATTCACACGTGTCGGAAGATCTGCACTCGACAATTCCCTTTAATATCAAGCTGAGACCTTGACATACACTTATAATCACTCGTGTCGGAATCCAACCTGCAACACTTCTATTAGTAACAGCCAACAGAGCTGGGTTCGGTCTTGCGTAACCTCCAACTACATGCCACCACCACCAGTAGGTACATGTCCCACTCCCACAGCCCTCGCATATCTCCTCTCCTCTCAATCATCTTCCTCCTTTCCTTCACGTATACCTTTCTCCACGATAGACCATCCTGTGTCCACCCAAAACCCAACCTCCCACGCTGCACCGCTCCCACAGTAAACACCCCTCGATCTCATTCACCTCAACCATCGCTTTCTGTTTCTGACTTTCCTTCTTCTCCAGGAGGACATTCTTCACCACCGGATCACCGACTCCTCAATCGTCATTGTTAATGGAAACCAAAGTTCTCCACCCTGACCATAAAAATACGTTCTTCAAACACCTGGTACTCTCAACCAGCTCACAAATCCACTCACTGACACCTAGGCTGGGTGTTGGCTCAACGGTTAATGTGGCTGATTTAAGGTCTTAGGGTCTTGAGTTGGAGCCCCTGTTTTTACCGTTCAATTAACAGCAGGTGGGGTTGACTCAGCCTGTCATCCCTCTGAGGTCTGCAAAATGAGCACCGGTGTACTGGTAATGGAGGGCACTGCATCAGCGGCGAAGTGGCGCCCCCAGAATATGATGCAACCAAGGCGGGTTGCCAGACCGTGAATGGCACGGACCAACACCTGTATTCTCTCCACAAGCCACACACAACGTCATATATGACCAATGGCAACAGCCCAAACTTTCAACACCTTTTGTATTCACAGAAGAGCGAGAGCAGAACGGAAGGGAACAAAATGGAAAGAGGGAAACGGCAACAGCAGAATAAAAGTGGGAGTGATGTCAACAGAATTGGGGAGAAGGGCACATGGGGGTGAACAAGCTGCACACAAGTTGAATGAAACACAGGAAGGGAAAAGTGGAGGAAGAAACAGAAAAGGAACAAACCATGCGAAAATTAACAAGCGAAAAGGAGTGAGGGAGAAAGAAAAATCACAATAACCTTTAAAAATGGAGTGCTTGGGAATGGGGTCATTTGGGGTAGAGAGATCACGAGTATAAATGGGGAATGACCGGACGTAGTGGTGAACGAAAAGGGGACTGATCAGACGAGGGAAGTTGGTTCAACAGGCAAGAGAAAAAGAGGAACAAATGAATGGAGATGAGGAGTGAGTCTGGATTTTAGGAGTTTAACAATACTAAGGGTGCAGACTGAGTGCACCCTGCATAAACCTGGGATGGACAGAGCCAAGAGAGGACAGAGGGTGCAAGACGACGACGGAGGCAGTAGAATACAGAGAGGTCACAAACCTGTCTGCGATGTGAAAGTCGAGACGCTCTGGACTAGACACTCAGCTTTCTCACGAGAGATCCTAATAATTTTGATGGCCTGGCTTTCCATGGCATCATGAGGAGCAAGGTGTGAGGTAGGGGCGCCAGCCCAAAGGGAAGAGCAGATCTTATAAAGCTGTGAACGAGGCCAATATAGATGTCAAAAGTTGAGTTTAGCCAAGGAAAGACCTTGCGCAATGGAGGATGCCCAGTGGAGGGCATCCTCTAGCTGGCTTAGGCCATCTTGGAAATATTTTCCACCCAAGAAAGATCATGGCTGATGATGAGGTTAAAAACTGTGAGTGAATTAACCTGTTCAAGTGGTTTGTTTAGGAAGTACATTGGAGGGTTTGCCAGACAGTCCTTTCATAGAGACAGGGTGGGTGTCTGATATTTGTTGCAGTTGAAAGTCATATTCCAAGTGATGGACCCGCTCCTGATTCTATAAAGGCCTGCAGAGAGGGAAGAGGTGCTGCCTGCCTGTCTGAAGTATGAGGAATGATACGGCAGATAGTGGAATCATCAGCAAAGTGACACGCTGGATTTTTCAGGGAATCAGAAAAATCATTGATGAAGACGAGGAACAATACTGAGCCCAAGACACAGTTCTCATCATCATTTCCTCTTATATTGTTCTTGTTCCTCATCTTCATCAGATCAGGTCAGGCATGGGAGCATGTGCCGGAGCAGCACGTCGCTGCCTCCTCTTTCCAGCAAAACCCTCGTCTGCGTTCAGTGAGGACACGAAGAGCAAGGTTACCGTCAATTGTTGACCTCTTTGGTGTAAAGCCTGACTGCTCTGGACGCTAGTGTGCAAGCAGATGGTGGCGAACCCTATCAAGAATTATCCAAGCAAAGACCTTGCCCGACATTGAGAGCAGCGTCACGCCTCGGAAGTTATTGCAGTCTTGGTGATCACCCTTCCCTTTCCAGAGAGGGATAGCAAGGCCCCTCTTCCCGTCAGTTGGGATGATGCCTGTGTTCCAGGCTGAGCACAGATCTGCAAGCAATGACACAATTTCAGTGTTCAACATGGATGACACAGATCCCAGGAGCTTTACCCCATTTCAACCAGCTCATCGCAGCCTGTGTTTGCACAAACGAAGATGTATCACAGTTGATTGGAGGGTCAGCAATCAGGATCGTAACGCCTCTGACATCTGACTCGACAGCTGGTGGATCAGCCTGGTACAACCACTCAAACTAACCGGCCCAGCGGGCGTTCACTTCGGACTCCTCTGTCAAGAGCCCACCACCCTCTGCTCCAACTGCAGTACACTGAGGGATGGGCTTGGAGGAAAGCAATGTGCAAATTCCCCTGTAAACAGGACGAGAATCACTTGACCAAAGGTGATGATCTACTCCTTCACAGATTCCTCACACACAGGCCTCCTTGTCCACCTTAAGCACACATGCAATTTTACACCTCAGCTCACTGAGCAGCTCAGCTCTGCCAATGAGCCTGGCTCTGCGACTCTGGTCAATGGTATCTCGTGTCTCTTGAGAGACAAAATTCTTCTTTGCCCTATGGTGAGTTCCAAGACATCCACCGGCAACATCAAGGACGGTGATCTTGAAGGCACTCCACAACTCTTCAAGATTCCCCAAAGCACCCAGACCCCCCAAATCCCCACTCAGCCTGTTCGCAAACTCCTCAGCTGCCCTCTCATTCTTGAGCTTGCCAACATCCAGCCTAGACTGGGACGTTACCATTCTCCCAGATTTAAGCTGCCACTTCAGAGATGCTGCAACAAGCCGGTGGTCAGTATTGAGGAACTGAGCACTCTGGGAGACCCTGCAGTTCTCGATCATCCTCCAACGACCATCAACGAGCACATGGTCAATCTCCTTTGCCACACCACCAGCGTTGGAATACCAAGTCTAGCGATGAGCCTGTGGGCACTGAAACCAGGAACCAGCCACCCTAAGTCCATGACTTCTTGCAAAGTCAAGGAACTTGGTGCTCTTCTGATTCACAGTTCCAGATCCAAGGGGACCAACATATGTCTCATAACCATCCCTCTCAGTTCCCGTCGATGCAATGAAATCCCTCAAGACTAGAAGAGTATCTCGCCTGTGTAGTGTCGTGGCAGAGGTGCGAACAGGCAGACACAAGCCGGAGGGTAACACAACTCTGCTTTATTGTCTCGAGCGAGAGGGTAGGCGTAGGATGCCCGTAACTCCGCTTTAATACGCACTCGATGCACTCTACAGGCACACGACCTACAGGACACTGCTAATGATACCACATGCTGCTAACTGGTGTTACTGGTGTTACCAGTCCCTAGTGGGCGAGTCGCGATATATGAAGCCACAACCACGTGACTACCATCACAACTCCTCCACGCCCCCACAACGCTCTACGCATTGAGCTTTGCACGCGTATGCCAATACGCCACAGCCTGGGGCACTGATCAACCACAGACTCAAGTGCGACATAGAATGCGTCCTTCACGGTGAGATCACTGGCCTCAGACGGAGCATATACAGAGACCAGGGAAACGACACCCAAGGAGTGATGAATCCTTAGTTTCATAATACACTCGTTGATTGGTGTTACCTCAAGTATCATTGGAGTCAGCTTATTGGATACAGTTACAGCAACTCCTTGGGCATGGTAACCATCAGAGCGACCAGACCAACAGTATATGTAACCACCCACCATGATCTCACCACCATCCGGTCTCTGAACCTCATAGAGTGCTGCAATACCTATGTTCAAATGCTTGGGCTCAGGTGATGACAGAAACAAGTGATCTCTTAGCGATAGGACATTCCTGGCACCCACCCAAAGGGACCACCTCAGATTAACCCAAGGAGACCGCCATCTGGTGGATGATGACACCTCTGTAGCACTCCACCACACACCACCTTAATCTGACCCTGGAGGTTTACCCCATGGTTTTCCTCCCATCATCAAGGAATGGGGGTCCTGAAGGCTTTGCCGCAATCCCATCATCCTGTGAGCTGCCCTGTGAAAGGTAGCAGAACAGAAGTTACTCCCACAGAGTGGGTTTTCAGATTTCCTTACATTTGTGGGTTTTGCGGAATGAAGCATTTCACGATGGCAAGAGTTCAAACCTGCCACCAACCTCCAAAAAAAGTAACCCATCTGCAGGAGGACATCGGCATACACAGTTGGGCTTGGGCACGATATATAGATAGCCGTTGGCTCACAAGGAGCTCCTCCACCCTTTGACAGATTTTGTTTTTAATCCTGCTGGGTGTCCATATCCATACACCCTACTCATCAGAAAATCTGGTGGAGAACATGATATAGTCTCTGATAACCTGACCATGAAAAAGGTGAGTATAGGTTTACATGGTACCATCGATGGATCTTCATCGATGAAGAACAATACTGGGCCCTTGGGGCACTCCAGCCTTGACAGGGAGAGGAGATGAGAGGATCCCGTCAAGAGTTACACACTGACTACGAGAGTGGAGGAAGTCAGTGATTCATCTGAGGAGGTGGCCTTAGATACCATAAGCAGAGAGTTTGGAGATCAAGGTGGGTTGCCAGACTTTTTCAAATTCTCGAGATACAGTGCCAGTCAAAAGTTTGGACACACCCAACCTGTCCACCAAGTTTCGTCCAAATCGATCCACAACTTTTTGAGATATCGTGTTATATATCATTTTTAGCCCAATCTCTCAATGGCGAAGAATCACTTAAAAATTGTAGTAGTCGCATCCGGATCCGGATCTTCACCAAAATCGAATCAATTCTTCCACATCACACGCCCAGCCTGTCCACCAAGTTTCATCTGAATTCGTCGACGACTTTGTGAGATATCGTGCAATATATTGGTTTCGCCCTATCTCTCTATGGTGAAGAATCACTTTAAAAATTATCACTTCCGGATCCTGATCCAGATCTTCACCAAAATTGAATCAATTCTTCCCTGTCACACACTCAACATGTCTACCAAATGTCATCCAAATCCACCTATAACTTTTTGAGATATCGTCCTATATATAATTTTGGCCCGATCTGATCTCAAAGGTGAAGAATCACTTAAAATATTCTTGTAGTCGGATCCAGATTCAGATCTTCACCAAAATCTAATCAGTTCGTCCTTGTCATACACCCAACCTGCCCACTAAATTTCATCCGGATCTGTCCACAACTTTTTGAGATATATTGCACACAGACAGACAAACAAGAAAAAGACATTTTGCTGAGCACGATACTTGCAAAATCCACCCCCTCCCCCCTCCAAAGGTTGCCATGGATACATCAAATTGTCCATTTCACAATGATTGAAACCGACAACCTTAATCAAAGCTCAGGTCAATCGTATGAAAATTGATTATTTTTCAGATTGAAATTGAAGATTATAAAAGCTTGACCTTGAGTTGACCTTTTGACTTCGAAAATAGTCGGTTTCCAAATTTAGTGATGCACGATGCAATTGCCGCTTAATTTTTCAGGTTAATCAGAAGAAAATTGCCAATTTTTCAGATGAAATTTGATGGTTTTAGAAGTTTGACCTTGAGTTGACCTTTGACCTTTTGACCTCAAAAAGAGTTGCTTTCCCAATTCAGTGACACAATATGCGAATCTTGTTCAAATTTCAAGTCAATTGGATGAAAAATTACGATTTTAGAAATTTGACCTCAAAATCAAGAGGCTTCTCAGTTGAGACTACCTCTTCAACTTTGTGAAGTTTCATGAATATTGGTTTTAATCTGTGACCTTTCGGCGATTGACAGACAGAATAGCAAAATCGACTGACAAATACTTGCAAAATCGAAGATTTTTCAAGTGTAACGAACAGAGAGAAAGGGGTGAAAATATAACCTCCTTCACCTTTGGTGGCGGAGGTAAAAATTAAATAATTCTGGATGCTAGACCATGTGTCCGATCAGGTTGAAATTCACTTTTTAAAATTTCCAATCACTACAACATCATAATTTTGAAGTTTCACATTGATTGATGCCTCCGAGTAGCCGGATTACAGGCGCACGCCACTACGCCCGGTGTATATGTATGTATATATGTATATATATATATATATATATATATATATATATATATATATATATATATATATATATATATATATATATATATATATATATATATATATATATATATATATATACACACAAGACGACCCGTGAACCCGTTGGGTTCCCGTTGTGACAGCGGTTGATAAAAAAAAATCATTAAATTTTTTTTTTTTTTAAAGATAGCTTCAGAGAACTATACTACTGAGGTTGTTTGTATTGATCAAATTCTCCCGAAGAGTACTTGACTGAATCGGGAATTGATTTCTTAATAATTTTTTCGTTGCCCGATTTGAACGAAACTTGATACTGCACACCGGAGGAGAATGGTGAGTAAGGTAGTCCTCAAATTTTTGCGCTATCGTGTACCGTTTTGGCTGTATTTCGGGAACATACATACAACATGAGAGTTTTAGATATATGTATATATATATATATATATATATATATATATATTGTTACGGATTCGCGCCCGCCGGCGTGCGGACGGCCACGTAACTCGAATCGCGGCACGTCGCCCACCGGACAGACAATCCAGTCATGACCCTCTCGGACTAACGCCGGGAACCAGTCACGGGTGGACCTTTCGGTCTCACCGCGATCGAGCCAATCAGCCCCCGCGTGGAATAGGGTTGCTCGCCAAATTCGACCTACCTAAGTACCCACACGGAGGGTAGACCGGGCGATCGCACCTCGCCGCAGGTCGACTTCGGACACGGGCCACTTAAGCGACCCGTTCCGTACTATCGGGATAACCGAGCGGTGTTATCGTCGACCTCGACGGTTCGATTAATTATCGGGCGTATTCAGCCCACTACCAACCCTTTACGTGAAGCAAGATGAGGATTCAATGAAAGAAATGACGAAGCGAAGCGGGAAACAGTTCAACACAAAGCACATTTATTCGCCATGAACGGAAAGCACACATATTCAATTCCACCAAAAGCACATAGAAAAGGAAAAGAAACACAATGCAAATTTTACACAAAAAGCAAATGCGACAATGCAGATCTAATACCGATTACGCGAGCACACGGCAACACTTATACAATTTTACTTCACAGACGGCGCCGACAACACATACCCAAAACCAAGAAAAAAGAACACCCTCAAGGATGAGGCGGGCCTGAGGCCGAGACCGGGTCGGGCCTACCCGTCTGGTGATGAGACGCGGAGCGGCGATGGTGCCTCAACTCCGCGGGCCTCGCGGACAGTGTCTGGTAGGGGGTGGGAAGGGGGCCCCCTTGGTCGCACTATCTCAGCGCGGGGGGAAACAGGAGGGGGTTGCTGATGCTCAGGGGAAAGGAGGATTTCTACTCTGCCTCGAGTCCCGCGACGAGCGTCTCCACCTCGACCAGGTCGCGCCGTCGGCCTCCCTGGTGTGCAGCTCCCGGCACGACGCGAGCACCCCCTCGTCTGCCCTCGCCGCCTCTCCACAGCTCCGTCCCCTTCGCTCCGACTCCAACGCACACGACGACGACCAACTCCTTCTTGCTTCTTCTTCCCAACTCCACCAACTGCGAAGTCTTAACTCTCCCGACTTGACGAACGCGGTCGCTTATATAAGCCCCGTGGCTTCGCTCTCTCATCTTTGACCCCCTGCCTTCGACCTTTCACCTCGCTCCCCATTGGCCCGAGAAAAAGTGGGCGTGAATGCATTTTGATCCATAAATTTGCATATAGCGATCGCCCTCCAATGCCCTGGAGGCGGGGCCAAATCGCCCCTCGCTCACCGATTGGACGGAACAAAAGTGGGCGTGTGTCGTTTTTGATCCGTTTTTGGAGCTGAAAATCCGTGGTTTTGTACACGCTGTTCGGCGCACGCCCTGCACGAGTCCAACACCGGTACCCACAAGCGGCGCAAGAACGGTGGCGATGCGACGGTTGCGAGGTGTGACGTGAAGCGGCGCCGTGGTGGGTGGTTGATGTTGTGGTTGGTGGTGGTAACAATGGCGGTTGGTCCAAAATAAAGATAGTAAAAGAAAAACGGCTATCCTGAAGAGTCGCAGCACGCATGAATGACATTTATTCCCTCTAGACAACGGGTTTGGGCCTAACTACACATATACTTACCGAGATATCTCACCTAAGGGACCTGAATGGTGGTTTGCGAATTTAGTAACCACAACAATATATATATATATATATATATATATATATATATATATATATATATATATATATATATATATATATATATATATATATATATATATATATATATATATATTGTTACAGCCAAGTGTATTGTGAGGGGGTTAAACCTTGTTTCTCCTCGGAAGAACCGGACTTGGGGCCATTGTTCAAAATTAAGTTAATGGTGCAGTGGGTTGCTTCACAACCACGAACGCCAATCAGTTAATCATGAGTTTCAGTATCCACCGACTAATTTGCCATTAACTAGAGGTCACATAACCTCCTGACCGAGGAACACACTCTCGGCGATGCATCAATCTTATCTTGATTAGATCTGAAGTAAGGCAGCCGAGCGTTCACCGCTGGTGCACACCAACTATGACAGGTTAGTTTGGGAATGACCTCCCAGTCTATCTAGGTTCGGACAATGCTATATCAATGGAAGGAAATGACAAACACGGACAGGTTGAAACGTAAACAAGGAATTTATTATTAAGAAAAAATAAATAAACTGAAGAACTTTTTAGATCCTCGTGGAGGATCTCTAAGTCTTACTCACGTTGTTGTTCTTCTTCTTGTGGACTTTTTTGTTTCACAGCCTACAGGTTTTCATCGAAACTTCCTGAAACTTGGCATATATATGTAAAAATACCCTGCGCAGACAGTGACCATCTCCGATTTTGAAAATTCCTCCTAGAAAAAAAGTTATGACGTCAAAATATCTCCGCTAATGGGAATTGCCTAAAAAATTATCTCCGAAACGAGGCAAACTTTTTGAATTCTGTTTGCAGGAATCGAATAGGGCATGAGCTGAGATGAATTACCGCACATATGATGCAGCACTATGACGTCATATCAATTTTTATGACGTCATTCCTATTTTTTGACATTTTTTGTTTCACAACCCAGAGTTTTCATCGGATCTTCGTGAAACTTACCATCTATATGCAGAAAGCCCACGCGCAGGCAGTAACCACCTCCAATTTTGGAAATTCTTCCTAGAAAAAAAGTTGACGTCATAATATCGCCGCTAATGGAAATCGCCTATACCATTATCTCGAAACTAGGCAAGCTGTTTGAATTTTGTTTGTGGGAATCAAGCCGGACATTAGCAGAGATAATTTATCGCAAACCTGATACATCAAAATGACGTCATATTCGTTTTTATGACGTCATCATTAAGAGGATGAGGATATTAGCTCATTTGAGCTTGTTATTTCCGTTGGTGTAAATGCCTGAATTCAAATCAATCAAAATAATGTTAAACAAATAAAGAAATAAACAAGCATTTATAGAAAAATCGACAAAGAGCAGGTGCTTATCACCAAGCTTTACTCAACAATTAAACACGAGACATGGGTACCCAGCAGATCATTCAGGAGGAAAAGAAATCCGGTCTCAGCTTACCAAGGCAGAAATCGTCGTGCGTCGACTAAAATTACCCAAAATGTGTGTGCGTACTTTGGTCCACTGACAGCGCCCTGCCGCGCCGTGCACCCACCCACAAACAGGCTCGAACACCAATCACCGTCACATCGTCACCCCCAGGAACCAGGGATGCCAATAATCAGGGACCCCAATAATCAGGTATGCCAATAATAAGGTACGCCAATAATCAGGGATGCCAATAATCAGGTATGCCAATAATCAGGGACCCCAATAATCAGGTATGCCAATAATAAGGTACGCCAATAATCAGGGATGCCAATAATAAGGTACCCCAATAAACAGGGACGCCAATAATAAGGTACGCCAATAATCAGGGATGCCAATAATAAGGTACGCCAATAAACAGGGACACCAATAATAAGGTACGCCAATAATCAGGGACGCCAATAATCAGGGACGCCAATTATAAGGTACGCCAATAATCAGGGATGCCAATAATCAGGTATGCCAATAATCAGGTACGCCAATAATCAGGGATGCCAATAATCAGGTACCCAATAATAAGGTACGCCAATAATCAGGTACGCCAATAATCAGGGACACCAATTATAAGGTACGCCAATAATAAGGTATGCCAATAATCAGGTACGCCAATAATCAGGGACGCCAATAATCAGAGATGCCAATAATCAGGTATGCCAATAATCAGGGACGCCAATAATCAGGGACGCCAATAATCAGGTATGCCAATAATCAGGGACGCCAATAATCAGGTATGCCAATAATCAGGGACGCCAATAATCAGGTATGCCAATAATCAGGTACGCCAATAATCAGGTATGCCAATAATCAGGGACGCCAATAAGCAGGGACGCCAATAATCAGGTATGCCAATAATCAGGGACGCCAATAATCAAGTATGCCAATAATCAGGTACGCCAAGAGACAGGTACCGAGCAGAACCATCAGGAACGGTCCAACTGCCACCCACCCTCAGGAACCATCAGGAGCTGCAACCAAAGGTCAGGAGCTGCAAGGAACCATCAGGAGCTGTCAACAACCGTCAGGAGCTATCACCAACCATCACCAACGGTCAGGAACTGTCACCAACTATCAGGAAGGTGGTCCTCCAGTCCATTTTAGAGGCGACCAGTGTGGGCGGAGCCTCAAGCAGACTTAAGCCAAATCCAGCTTGTCGATTGGCGCATCGCTGCACGTGACCTCCAACCGTCAACCCCCGAAATCATTCCTTCCCCTCCATCGAATAAGATGCAACTCCCAATTAATACAGGCCTGGCTTACGACGCCATGTTCGGGGCGCCGGACGAACGCCAGAAAGCAGCCATTTTCCGGAATTACTGAGCGAAAACGTGAAGCGCTCACAAAACGTCAACGGCAACCATTACCTTCCCGTTCAGCCCGACACGAACAGCAGCCAGCCAGCGTCCATAGAGCTGCCGAACGAGGCGTCGAACGTCGATGAATGAGAGCTGGGTGTCGAACATCAATGGAAAAAGGTGGATGCCTGAGGTAAATGATCCACAGCCATGTCTGACTGTCAGAATAACTGTTCAGGACAAGCCCGCGGTGTGTTTAATCAAATGTCCTGCAAGTCAAAAGTGTAAATAAATCCTCTAATTCCAAGCCAATGTGTCTTGATGGAAAGGGGTAGAATGAGTCTCCGTTAGACTAATGGCGATCTCTCGCGTGTATGAACGGTGGATATCTCTCATGCGGAAAATGAATACTGGTGTAAAATCAGACATCATGAATGTGTCTTAAAGAGGAAAAGGTTATATTATCCCATAAGAAAGAAAGGAAACCGATTCTTTACCCTTCTCCAACACTTCTATCAAAGAGGTATCAATCTTCTATCAAAGATTCTATCAAAGAGGGAGAATCCCACCAGACAAGGGGATAGATCTATTCTGAACATGCATTTCTGTAAATACTGAAACTGTCTGAGGACCTGGATGTTGTGTCCATTATTCGGATCCGATTCTGAAATCCACAACAATATATATATATATATATATATATATATATATATATATATATATATATATATATATATATATATATATATATAATATAGTGTTACGGCTGTGGAAATTCGCAATACACCAGAAATGGTCCTCAGGTGAGATATATCGGTAAGTTCATGTGTAGTTAGCCCAAACCCGTGGTTTAGAGGGAATATATGTGATCCATTCGGGCTGCGATTCTTCAGTTAGCCGTTTTTCTTTTGCTGTCGTTATTTTGGTGCAAGAACAACAACGAACATCGCCACATACAACATCTCAACGATCACGCCATTCACTACACGACGCCAACAATCACGCCATTCACACCACGACGCCACCTTCCACAACTACGCTACCACCATCTTCAACGAGCGCCGTGTGGTCACGATCTCCGCGGGACGGATGAAAGGAGTGGAGTGGCAGCAGCAACAAGCGTGCGAAGGGGCATCTCCCGCCCAAAATGCCCACGCAAATATCTCCCGCCCGAATCTTCCTTCCCTCGTCGTACGGCGCGTGGAGAAGAAAACCAACAATGCCTGTGGGGTTTTCCCGCCATTTTTCCCCGCGCTTGGTGTGAAAGGGGGAGGGGGTGGCACGTCCTCTCCCGATTGGCGGATGCGCGGTGTGACGTGGCCGGTGGAGAGGAACACCCCCCTTCGAGGCATTTTCTGGAAGCGTCTCGAAGGAAGGAGGAGCCAAGAACGGAGCGGAGCGAAGGGTGGAGCCCGACCCTACAAAAGGGTGGGCGTGGAGAGTCCCTGTTCCCTTGTCCCTGGAGGAGAATTGTCGAGAGTTGTGGAGAGTCGCTGGTCGGTTGTGCCTGAATGAGAATTGTCAAGAGTTGTTGGAGAGTCCCTGCTTGAGGTTCTGTTCATTCGTTCGGGTCGGGCGGACGACACGTGCAGGCGCGAGGCACGAGCCCAGTGGACCACGCCGGAGGGACTCAGAGTTGCGGTCGCCAAGGGCTGGACGACGCGTTCAGGGAAGTTGCGACTTCCTTTTCTTTTGGGGTTTTGTGTAAATGTCTGTGGGTGGCGCCAGTCTTGAGAAGTAGAACTGTTTTAAGTGTTGCCGTGTGAATCGCCTTATTCGGTTGTAGATCTGCGTTGGTTCTTTGCTTGTGTTTTTCTTTGCATAAACGGATACGTGTATTGCTTTTATTGTATCCCTTTGACTGTAATATACGTGCCTTCCGTGCTTCCGTGAATAAATGTGCTTGTCCGATTGTTCCCCGTTTTGCTTCGTCTTTTCCTTTTATTGAATCTCCATCTTGCATCACGTTAGGGATTGGTAGTGGGTTTAAAACACCCGGTAAATAATCTGAACCGTCAAGGTCGACGATAACTCCGCTCGGTTATCCCTGTAGAACGGAACGAGCCGCTTAAGCAGTTCGTGTCCGGAGTCGACCTGTGGCGTGGTACAACTCCTTGGTACGCTATCCGCGCGGGTATTTAGGTAAATCGACCATTCGGCGATCGGACCATATTTTGCGCGGGTAGAACTGAGTTGTGGTGAGGTTAAACCCCCACCCGTGACTAGCTCCTTGGCGGTAGTTCCAGGAGGGTCATGACTGAATTGCACGTTCGGTGGGCGAAGCGGCCGCTATTGGTTACACGCGGTCGATCGCACGCCGGCGGGGCGCGAATTCGTAACAATATATTATGTATTGTACCAAGACACCAGCTTGCCACTCAAGGGGATTAATCCCCGGTTGTCCTCGGAAGAGCCGGACTTGGGGCCACCGCTCACAATTGACGTTGTGGCACAGTGGGTTGTTTTAGAACCACGAATGCCACCCAGTTAACCACGAGTTCCAGTGTCCACCGTCTAATTATGCCGTTTAACTAGAGGTCACGTGGTTACCTGAGCGGGGAGCGCGCCCTCGGCAAAGCACCAATGTTATCTCAATTAGATTTTAATTAGGGCGGCCGAGCGTTTTAACCGCTGGTGCATGCCGACTATTTTTGGTCAAATCTGTGGTAATTACCTCCCAGTCTCTCTCGGTTCGAACAATGCTACACCAATGGAAGGAAAGGACAAACACGGACAGGTTGGAAGTCGATAAATAATTTATTAATAATAAAATAAATAAATAAAAAGAACTTTTTATTTTCTGAGGTAAATAAATGAATAAGTTTCAAAGCAAAATCAACCAAAATGAATAATTGCTCAGGCAAAATCAATCAAAATGCCAGGAAAGAGACAGAGAGCAGATGCTTATCGGGGGTTGACTTACAGATAAACAAAGACAAGGGTACCCAGCAGATCATCAGAGGAGGGGAGGGGGGGGCAGAAGAGTGGTCTCGCTCACCAGTGAGTAGTTGTCCATGAAGTGAAAACATCCTGAAATGTGTGTGTGCATGTCACGTCCGTCATTAGCACCCAGCCTTTCCGTGCACCCTCTCGCGAACAGCCTTGAACGCCAATCGACGTCTGGGAGGGTACGGAGATCGTCTGTCGTGGGTTTAGACCCTGGTGCTGCGACACGGGCAGCTCCTTACACTTCACGAAACTGGTGACGTCCAGTGAACCACACGGTCCGTCGGTGACTGACCCGCACCTCACTCGTTGGTGACCGACCCATGCCTCACTCGTCAGCACTGCTCACACCCACACGTGCACCACACGCTCGCTTGCTCAAGCACTGGGAAGGACGAATTGTTTCGTTGTTGGTGCTGGTCAGACACCCACACGTGCACCACACGCTCGCTTGCTCACTTGCGGGCTCGCACGCTTCCTCGCCTCCATGCTTCCTCCAAGCTTCCTTTTTTTTCATGAGCCACGAGCATAACAGTTCTAAAACTTATCTTCCATGAGCGATGCACAAAGCAGCTGGATGTACGTACAGTCCAGTACAATCCTGTACGTATGCAAAAAACATATCTTCCATGAGCTGTGAACATGATCTGCTTCCTGTACGTGTATTGTAGTTTTGCAGGATAAACGTAGTTTCGCAGGACGTCCCACTATGTGCACTTTAAGCATGCGGTACTGTACGTACTGTGTTGTAGCTTCAGGGCATAAACATAGTTTTGTGGGATGTCTCACCAGTGTAACGCGTCATTCCTCACGACGCCATCCCCCGTGAGTTACTTACAGAATGAAAACATGAACAGCATCTATTGATGTATCCAGTAATTACCAGGTCGTCACATACAGACATTACACAATGGAAACATTCAGCGCATCTTCGTGTAAATCACCATCTTGCTACGAACAGCACCATCTGAGCTGTTACATCTTAAAAACGCTCAGCATAATTTACCTGTAGAAAGGAAAGATGTCATGTCCTGTGAGTTAAAGAATGGAAACTGTGATGTGTGAATGAATGTATGTATCCTAATCAGAATGTGATGTATGTAAGAATGGAAACTGTGTGTGGGCAGAAGGTATACAGACTCATAAAAACCTGCTGTCACCACGGCGACCTACCGACAACACAAGACAAGACCTACCGACAAGTATTTACATATATGAAGAACTCTGTGACCTCATCAAGCTACACTTCAAGCCGAAAGCTGGTCGAATCATATTGAGGCACAAGTTTTATACACACACTCGCCAGGAAAATCATGACATTTCCAGTTTTATCGCTGATCAGCGCCGTTTCCCAGAACCATGTCAGTTTGCTGCTGTGCTTGATGAGATGCTCCGAGACATTATTGTGATTGGGGTAAATCATATCGTCGTCTTTCGAAAACTTGCTCAAGAAGACGACCTTGGTCTTGGGGAAAAGCAGTGAAGATTGCACAGGTGTGCATGACAACTGCTGAAAACTTGAAGGAGATCTCGTCGAAGAGCCAGAACTCTTCAAGTGTAGCTACTGTAAATAAGATTGCTCAATCTTCGTATAAGGCTCGACCTAAGCCAGTTGTGTGTTTGAAACCTGCTTCATCGGTAGCGAGAAGCCTCAAGAACTTGTGTTGGCTCACCAGTGCCGTTTCAAGCGGTACACGTGTAACGGATGTGGCAAGATTGGGCATCTTCAAAAGAGGTATTCCCAATCCAGCAGTGGTGACGGTACTGGCACCACCCATGATGTGGACGATGGCAAGCATGTTGCTGGAGCTTCTGAGTCATCACTGCATGGTGAGATGTATACAATCCATGGCAGCACCACACCGATAACTGTTGATCTTCAACTGATTGGCAAGCAGGTGTCAATGCAAGTGGACACAGGTGGGAGTCGGTCAATTATGAGCCAGGAGACATTTTACAAACTGTGGAACTGTGAGGCTGTGAAGCTCACATTGAGTCCAGTGAAGGCCAAACTTTGGACCTACACCAAGGAAATTGTTCCAGTGATTGGCAGCACAGATGTCAGTGTGTCTTATGATGGTGTGACTTATGAACTGTCTATGTGGGTTATACCAGGCAATGACCCTCCATTACTCGGTCAGAACTGGCTTGAGAGCATCAAGCTGAACTGGCATGAGATTTTAAAAAGCTGTCCACAGCGGAGGCTTCCAGTTGTGCTCAAGTGCTGCATAAGTTTCCATCTCCATTTGAGCCAGGAATTGGTTCCTTCATGGGGATGAAAGTTAAGATTCATCTTGACTTGGAAGCAAAACCCATCTACTGTAAAGCAAGATCTGTTCCCTACTTGATGAGGGAAAAGATTGAGTGTGAACTTGAGAGACTCCAGGGTGGGGGGGTCATCTCTCCTGTTAAGTTCAATGAATGGGCTAGTCCAATTGTTCCTCTCCTGAAAGGTGATGGAGCAGTGAGGATCTAAGATGACCATAAATCACCACTCCATGCAGGATCAGTATCCATTGCCCAAAGCGGATGACCTGTTTTCGACATTAGCTGGCGGAAAGTCATTCACCAAGTTGGAGTTGACGTCTGCCTACATGACAATAGCTGGATGAGGAGTCGAGGAAACACACTTGCATCAACACTCACAATGGGCTGTTCATCGACAATTGTTGTCCTTTTGGAATATGTTCAGCAGCTGCCATCTTTCAGAGAAACATGGAGTCGATTGAAATCTGTGCCAAAAACTGTCATGTTCCAGGATGACATCTTGATCATGGGCTGCGATACTGCAGAACACCTGAGTAACCTGGAGGAAGTCCTGCATCGTTTGGACAAAGTAGGACTCAGACTGAAACATGAGAAATGTGTTTATGGTGCCCAAAGTAGTATTCCTCTGCAGAAGAGTCACTGCCACTGGGATCATGCCATGTGATTCCAAAGTTGAAGGCATCAAGAACGCACCCAAACCAGAAAATGTGTCACAATTGCGTTCCTTTTTGGGTTTGCTCAACCATATTGGCAGTTTCTTGCCACGGATGAGTACAATGCAAGAACACCTGCATCAGTTACTTCGGAAATGGAAAACTTAGGTTTGGGGCAACGCCCAGGATGGGCAACTTCAGGGAAGCTAAAGGTCTTTTGTTTTCTAACAAGTTGCTTGTTCATTATGATCCATGAAAGCATCTTGTATTGTCGTGTGATGCCAGTGCCTACGGGGTAGGCTGTGTGTTACAACAAGCTAATGAGTCAGGCAAATTACAACCTGTTGTGTCTGCTTCCAGAAGCTTGACGAAAGCTGAAAGAGCCTATGGTATGGTTGATAAAGAAGCATTCGGCTGTGTGTTTGGGGTAACCTAGATTCATCAGTATTTGTCTGGTCATAAATTTGAGCTTGAAACTGATCACAAACCGCTCACCTTCTTGTTTTCACAGAACAAGGGAATCAACACCAATGCGTCATCACATGTTCAGTGGTGGGCCTTGTCACTGTCTGGTTACAATTGTACTATTCATTACAGGCTGGGCACTGGGTATTGTGCTGATGGATTGAGTCGACTGTTGGTACCCATCAGTGATTGTAACAATACCCTTCAACCTGCTGACCTTGTATTGGCTATGAATGCGTTTGAGAGTGACAGTTCTCCAGTCACTGCTGCTAAAGTGAGGTTGTGATCTAATAGAGATTCTGTGTTGTCTGTAGTTAAGCATTGTGTTTTGATTGGCGATTGGTCCCGTATACCAGACTCAGAGGAGTACAAACCGTATTTACGTAGTCGAGATGAGTTATCTGCCCAGTCAGAATGCTTACTTTGGGGCTGACGTGACATCATGCCAAAGCAGGGAAGAGAGAAGTTGGTTACTGGTGGTCGTATGGCAGCTTAGCTGCCGGGGTAGCTATCATTTCTTGAAGCGCGACTGTGTCACTGATGCAGTGCCCCTCTACCAGTACACACACTGGAACTGGTACTCATTTCACCAACCTCGGAAGGATCACAGGCTGAGTCAACCCCCTGGTGTATTAATTCAGCGGCCGATGGGGCTTGAACTCAGGACCCTAGGATCCCAAGCCGCCACCCTAACTACTGAGCCAATACCAGGCTTAGATTGATTGCTGAACTACATAGTACCCACCCTGGTATTTTTATGATGCAAACTATCACAAGGTCTCATGTTTGGTGGCCTGGTATTGATTCCGAACATGAATCTTGGGTTCATTGATGTGATACGTGTACGCAGCTTAGCAAGTCACCAGCGGAATCACCGCTGAGTTTTTGGTCGTGGCCTTCCAAACCTTGGTCCAGAATTCATGTTGACTTTGCAAGTCCGTTCTTAGGAAAAATGTTCCTTGTTTTCATTGATGCATTTTCCAAGTGGATTGAGTGCTCTATCATGTCCACCAGCACTTCTGCCGCCACCATTGAGAATTTACCTGTCATGTTCGCTACTCACAGTCTACCTGATGTGTTGGTAAGCAATAATAGTTCGTGTTTTACATGTCAGGAATTTCAGGAATTTATGAGATTGAATGCTATCAAACATGTCCGTTCCACTCTGTTTAAACCCACTTTTAATGATCAGTCAGAGCGTGCTGTACAGATTATCATGCAAGGGTTAAGGCGCGTTACTCAAGGTTCGCTTCAATCGTGTTTGTCACACATGATGCTCAGTAACAAATCCAGAACACATACTGTAACTTGAGTACCCCCAGCCGAATTGCTTATGAAGCGAGAACTCAAAACCATAGGCGTAGTTTGACTTCTCTATTTGGGAGGGTAGCAAGCTTCATCTATCTATAATTCCAGCAGTGTGTGTGTGTGTGTGTGTGTGTGTGTGTGTGTGTGTGTGTGTGTGTGTGTGTGTGTGTGTGTGTGTGTGTGTGTGTGTGTGTGTGTGTGTGACCGCTGTTTCTCGACAACCGCTGGTCCAATCTAATTGAAACTTGCCAGATATATTGAAGGGGACCTGAGGATGTGCCTTTTCAAGGTTTGATATTAATCGGACAAGTGCTTCCCAAGTTATGGCCATTTATTTACCAAACCAATGACAAGACACGTTGTTACATGGGCGTGGCCGATGGGGAAGGGAAGCTCAGCCGCGTTCGCCATTACGGGTGACAACGTATGGACTTCTGGATCCATTACGGGTTACAACGTACGGACTTCCGGATTATGATGACTTCGTGTATTCTAATAATTTCTCGATTTCTTGTGCGCATTTATAGATAAACACAATGCCCCAAGTTATGATCGTTTTCATATTAGACAGTGCATAAATTTCGGTAACATCAGAGTGCTGGTATGCTCCGAACCGGGAAGTAATTTTTTCTCTCTCTTCTCTTCTTTTTTTGTTTTACCTTGCCACGACATTGCGAAAGGGTAAAATACGTTGGCGCTCATTGAATAGTTGGGTATTAAAACGAAATTGCGAATAATCGTAACTACGAATAATATTCGAACTTCCGGGCCACGTACGGGCACTCGAGAGTGAAGAAACGGCCTGTGTGGTTGTTGTTTGTTGCTTGCGGTTTGAATATTTATTTATTAATTTTTTTATTATTATTATTATTTTTTTTTTACGGGCACGTACTAGTATCAATAATGGGTAGCTAGGTCTGACTTCCAAAATTACCATTTGTTAGTGTAGTTCCAGTGCACATGACATCACAAATACAGTTTGCATTCATTATTTAATTGCCGTTGTTACTTATGAAATCTAAAGATTCGTAAGTTTATTGATATGATGACTTCCATCATCTGTTTGTGTGTGTGTTTGTTTGTTTGTAGGCATGATAACTCGAGAACGGAAGAAGCTACCAATGTCAAATTACACCACGTGATTCAGGAGGGTGATGACGAGTGCTGATTACATTTTGGTCAAAATCGGTCAAAGGTCAAGGTCACGGTGAGGGCAAACATTCGATTTTTGATGGTTTGGTACAGAATCATCGTAGAAACTTCTGGTTTGCGGTGCTACCTTCTCTAGAGACAGCTTTTATTAGACAAGGTGAGAGGTCAAGTTGACGATTTCGTAAGTACCAGTCTATGACTGCTTGTTACTTATGAAATCTAAAGATTTCGTAAGTATATTGATGACTTCCGTTTCTGTTTGTTACTTACGAAATCTAAAGATTTCGTAAGTATATTGATGCCTTCCGCTTCTGTTTATTTGTTTGTTTGTTTGTAGACACGATAACTCGAGAACGGAAGAAGCTACCAATGTCAAATTACACCACGTGATTCAGGAGGGTGATGGCAAGTGCTGATTAGATTTTGGTCAAAATCGGTCAAGGGTCAAGGGTCAAGGTCACGGTGAGGTCAAATATTCGATTTTTGATGGTTTGGTACAGATAACTCGAGAACGGAAGAAGCTACCAATGTCAAATTACACCAAGTGATTCAGGACACTGATGGCTAGTGCTGATTAGATTTTGGTCAAAATCGGTCAAAGGTCAAGGTCACAGTGAGGTCAAACATCCAAAAAATGATAACTCGAGAACGGAAGAAGCTTCCAATGTCAAATTACACCACGTGATTCAGGAGGGTGGTGGCTAGCGCTGATTAGATTTTGGTCAAAATCGGTCAAAGGTCAAGGTCACAGTGAGGTCAAACATCCAAAACATTCGATTTTTGATGGTTTGGTACAGACTCATCATAGAAACTTCTGGTTTGTGTCGCTACCTTCTCAAGAGACAGCTTTTATTAGACAAAGTCAGAGGTCAAGTTGACGATTTCGTAAGTACCAGTCTATGACTGCTTGTTTGTTTGTTTGTTTGTTTGTAGGCACGATAACTCGAGAACGGAAGAAGCTACCAATGTCAAATTACACCACGTGATTCAGGAGGTTGATGGCTTGTGCTGATTAGATTTTGGTCAAAATCGGTCAAAGGTCAAGGTCACAGTGAGGTCAAACATAATTCCGTAAATTCATGTGGAGAAATGGAGTATTTTTGCTTCACTCGACGTTATGAGTTCGTTTTAACTTCGCTTTTAATTTTGTCTTTGGTTTTTGCGATCGTTTAGGATGCTTAAAACTCGGTTGTCGAAATTCTGGTAAAAATCGGATGTTTTGGAGACGTTTTAAGATTGTTTAAAAAATATTTCACTCGCCACGTCACAGCTCGTCACGTGGTGCAGCGTGCTTGAGCAGAGGTGTCGTTGATCATGTAAAGGTTTTCCGTGTGCCCGCTGACGGTGTTTTCGATAAAGATGGTGTTTAAAAGTCATTTTTTATCCCAATAAAGGTTATCGTCGCATGCCTGACTCGCTAAGCCGTCGGATTATGTAAAGATTGTTGGTGGATGGCCAAATATTACGGTTTTGTGACTTTGATAAAATAATATTAAATAATTGCATGGAGAAATGGAGATTTTTGCTTCGGTCGACGTTACGATTTTTGATGGTTTGGTACAGAATAATCGCAGAAACTTCTGGTTTGCGTCGCTACCTTCTTGAGAGACAGCTTTTATTAGACAAGGTCAGAGGTCAAGTTGACGATTTCGTCAGTACCAGTCTATGACTGCTTGTTTGTGTGTTTGTTTGGTGGCACGATAACTCGAGAAAGGAAGAAGCTACCAATGTCAAATTGCACCACATGATTCAGGATGGTGATGGCTAGTGCTGATTAGATTTTGGTCAAAATCGGTCAAAGCTCAAGGTCACAGTGAGGTCAAACATCCAAAATAAACCAATGTCACCCGCAGGGTGACCCGTATCTTGCCAAAAGGTGACCACGTGTGACTTCTTTAAGGTCACACTGAGGTGAACAGAGCTGCTATCCACCAGGAGCGATTCCTTGAGAAGTATCTGCCTACGAGAGATTCCGATGAGAATCGTTCTACAGAGTAACCGTGGAAAATATGCGTTTGCCTCATAACGTCACCAAATGACGTCATAATGTCTCAAGCTTGACATATCTAGAAAGCACTCATCGAGGTGTTCAATTTGAGGTACTACACGATATGGTTCCTAAAACTTGAAAATTTGACCTTGGGGTCAAATATGTTTGACCTTAGGCGCTAACCATGAAGGTCACGGCCAATCGCCACCAAAAATGAATCAGCTGAGCGCCAGACGATGAACTATATTCCCATGGAGTTTGAAGACGATCCGATCAAAATTACTCAAAAAATAAGGGTTTTGCCGACTCCCCTGATTTGCGACAAAGTGACCTTGACCTCTGACCTTGACCTTCAAAATTTTATGTGCTGAAACTGACCTGTATAGGCCTCTGATATGCGAAGCTACAAAAATTTCCAATGATAACTGTGCTCTGCAGAATTTTTTATACGTGATTACAGACAAACAAAAAAACAAGCAGTCATAGACTGGTACTTACGAAATCGTCAACTTGACCTCTGACCTCGTCTAAGAAAAGCTGTCTCGATAGAAGGTAGCGACGCAAACCAGAAGTTTCTACGATGATTCTGTATCAAACCATCAAAAATCGTAACGTCGACCGAAGCAAAAATCTCCATTTCTCCACGCAATTTTACCTTAACGTAAATCAACGACGCGTCTGCTCGAGCGGACTGCATCATGGGACGACCCGTGATGCGTCGACTGAAATATTTTTATACAATCTTAAAACGTCTCCAAAACATCAGATTTTTACCAGAATTTCGACAATCGAGTTTTAAGCGTCCTAAGCGATCGCAAAAACCGAAGACAAAATTAAAATCGAAGTTAAAACGAACTCGTAACGTCGAGCGAAGCAAAAATCTCCATTTCTCCACGCATTTATTTAATATTATTTTATTAAATAGTGAGGTCAAACATCCAAAAAATGATAACTCGAGAACGGAAGAAGCTTCCAACGTCAAATTACACCACGTGATTCACGAGGGTGGTGGCTAGCGCTGATTAGATTTTGGTCAAAATCGGTCAAAGGTCAAGGTCACAGTGCGGTCAAACATCCAAAACATTCGATTTTTGATGGTTTGGTACAGACTCATCGTAGAAACTTCTGGTTTGTGTCGCTACCTTCTCAAGAGACAGCTTTTATTAGACAAGGTCAGAGGTCAAGTTGACGATTTCGTAAGTACCAGTCTATGACTGCTTGTTTTTTCTTTTAGCCAGATTATTTGACATTTTTAGTAGCTACCACCAATACTGTATTAGCATAACAACAAATTATTGAATAATGAAAAAAAAAATTAACGAGCACTTTATGAATCATGTCTTAAAATAAATACTGTTCTTACCTTAATGACAAATGGAGGTGCAATCGTCTTTCCCTTCGGTTGGTGTTAACGTCCACAATGTCCTCTGGAATCAATTTCGCAATTCAATCGACTCCTATGTGAAGAAGAGCCAATGAAAAGTCTTTCCTCCTCCATGGTTGAGCACAACCAGTTTCTAATCCGTCTCATTGCAGAAAAGCTTCGTTCCGAAGTGGCCGCCCCGACTGGCAATTTGAGAGCTAACTGAATGAGTTTGTTATAGTTTTGGTACATTCTCTGAGACAATTATTTTAGAAGTCTCTGAAGGGTAACAACAGATTCCGTCCTGGTAAAAAGGTCCATTTCTGCAGCCGCAAACTGAGGATTCATTTTGAGTGGGTCTGCGTATTTCTGCAAGAGTGGATGTGAATGAATGCCATTTTTGTGACATCTTAACAATGAGTCACATGCTCCAGCAATTTCCATTGATTCTTTTGAGAATCGTCTCTCGAACAGCATCCAAAAAATATATCCATTAAGCACGTGCTTCGTGTATTGTTTTATTTTAGCAGAATAGCATCAACAGGTCGATCAAGACCCATTTAAGCAGAGAAACGCAGTGTGAAGCAGAATTGGATGAAAAGGCAAAATACATACCCCGTGTCGGTATAACGATAAGTCGAAGTGTTTATCTCGGCAACAATACTTGGACTGTTAATGTTAATGTGTGCCTAACCTCAGCATCAAGCTCTTCTGGTGCATCAACATTTTATCATGTTGTGTGTAACTGTTTGTGCCATGAGCTTGCAAAACGGATGGTAATTAATAATTAGATTAATTATTCACTGTATTTTCTGCATAAAAATGTAACCTTGAAAAATGAAAAATTTACCGTGCACACGTAACCGGGAATTCTTTCATAAGAAATTGCTGGGGACCCATGAAGAGCTTCAGTTTTAGATTTGTGTTCACAGTTCAGTTCCGTCTCATGTACTGTATGTGTGTTATAGTCTGCAGCCAACTGTTAATGTGATTTGAAAAAGGATTACATGGAAATTATGCATAGGAGGAGGCCATCCGGCCCATCGTGCCTGCACCACACCGATACCAGATGAGAATCCCATCCATCAATACCCCTTCCCTTTGTGTGCAGCCTTTTGGCTGCTACACTGGTACTCATTTTGCCAACCTAAGAAGAATGACAGGCTGAGTCAACCCCCTGGTGTTCATTCAGCAGCCAACAGGGCTTGAACTCAGGACCCTCGGATCCCAAGCCACCACCCTAACCACTAAGCCAACACCAGGTTATTTGTATAATACTAGGCTAGGATGCAGCCAGTCACATCACTCCATGCAAATACCATGATATCTGCCATGGCTGGAAGAACATATCCATGCACTTGGGTTCCGTTTCGCTTTGTTGCTCACGTTTAAACACGGGATATTTTTTATCTTAATTGTAAAATGAAATAAAGGAGGGGGGCATTGCCCCCCATGCCCCACCCAAAATCCGCCGGTGCTGCCAGGTGTTGTTAGCAAGGAAGTAACTCATGTTCTTCGTGTTGAGCTGAAAGATGGGCGTACAGTTAGGAAACACATGCATCAGATCAAGCTGCGTTATATTGAGTTGTAGGATGTTGCAATTCCTGTGATTCATCCAGTTATTGTTCCCTAGTCTGAGATTGCAACTGTTGTTTCCGAAGCTGCATCTGAATTTGTCAGTCAAGCGTCTCCGCCCGAAGTTCCTGTACCTGTACCGGCTGCTAGTCTGGTGCGTTTGTCCATGTCACCTATATCTGTACCTGTAAACAACTCCTTTGCATAGGTCCTCCTGTGTATCAAAACATCCAGACCGGTTGGATTTGTAATTAAAGGGAGAGATATTGTGATGTATTACCCTTCCTCGGGTTTAACGTGAGTGCTGTGTGCGCATGCGCAACATACGGGACCAGTAATGGAGCTGAGTGTTGTAAATATGATCTTCATGAAATTGAGTGCATCGTAGTCGGTCTGGTTGTTTGTACTTCACGACATCGCAGAAAAGTTCAGCATATCTTTTGGTGTAATTAGCAGCTACCAACATATGGACTAATTACACAATGACATCGCTCACCATATCTATTATCAGCTGCCGAATACAGCATCACCCGTAAAAATCCCCCACAAGCAATGCGCAGACTACTCACCCTCCCACAGTTACCCACAATGCACGCATCAAGTTTGTAGTGGAGCGTGCTTCCATGGACCACGACGCGGCCAAGGCATTCCCTGCAGAACTCACACCTCATCGAACCCCTGCAAAACTCGCGAACCTCATCGAGGAGAAGGGGTACCTGCCAGAGCAGGTCTTTAACGCTAATGAGACCGACTTGTTTTGGAAAAAGATACCGACCAGAACGTTCATCTCACAGCGCGAGAGCAAAGCAGCCATCTTCAAGGCCACAAAGGACGGGGTATCCCTTCTCCTCTGCGCAAACGTCGAAGGGGACTTCATGGTAAAGCCTATGATGCTCTACCGTTCCCTGAACCCGCGTACATTGAAGAACAAATACAAGCAGACACTACCTGTGTCGTGGAGGGTGAACAGGAAGGCATGGGTGACATCCAAACGTTTTATGGACTGGATCCATACCTGTTTCGTTCTTTAGGTAGAGAGGTACCTGGCAGGAACAAACCTTTCGTTTAAGGTACTCCTGCTGCTTGACAATGCTCCTGGTCACCCCTTAGACCTGAACGGCGCATCTTCATTTCATCATCATCTTCATTATTTTGCAAAGTTATGTGTGCTGTGCTTGTTTAATAAAAAATTAAAATGGTACATGATGTTGTTGTTTTTTTAGTTTCGCGGTATGGTACGGTATGCTAAGAGACTTTAAAATGCATTCTTCATTAAATTTGAAACACTACCTGGTTGTGGAAATGGTAGCTGGTGTTGTCGTATTTATTTGTGAGCATTTTTAATCAAACTGTAATCGTGCATTTGTGGTCGAAAACATTTTCGACTTTAAAAACTTTACCCTTTGAACCAGGAACTGCCACAAACTGATAACGTTATCCCCCTTATCCCCCTTGTCCCCATTGTACCAATTACCCGACTTTGGTGGTGTCGTCATTTGCAGCCTTTTTCATAAACCAGGAACCGCCGCAAACCGATAACGTTATCCCCCTTGTCTCCATTGTAACAACGACAAAACACTCACAGATTTTACCCCGACACTTGCAGATTTTACCCTGACACTCATGGATTTTCATCTATCTCCACAACATTTTCCTGCATTTTCACGAGATTTTCCCTGATATTCGCAGATTTTTCGTGGTTCGGGAAATCCCTGGAACCTATCTCCCCATTTCCTATTGAAACAATGACTCCACATTCGCGGTTTCAACATTCGCGGGGTTTTCCCGGAATGTATCCCCCGCGAATGTCGGGGTCCTGGTGTGTGTGTGGGTATGTATGTATGTGTATATATATGTGTATATATATATATATATATATATATATATATATATATATATATATATATATATATATATATATATATATATATATATATATATATACACCTCTCTCCCTCACACACACAAGCTCTGCCACATTTTTTGTTTCAAACTCCAAACTTGGGGTATAAACACAACTTTGTGTGGGGGGTAACATAAGCTTTGTGACCGTGGCCTCACACGGGGGTGCAGGGGAGGGTGTAAATTCTCTATGTAAATGTGTATCGTGTGGCGCTACCTGGCAGTGGTGGCAGAGGGTATTACAATTTCTTTTTTTACTTGAGCAACTCTGAGGTTAAAGCACTCTTGGCACAGGTAAATTTGTCCTCCTTCCCTTCTCCTCCCTCCCCCCACCCCCCAAAACGGAGGAGCCTGTTAAAGCCTGTCAGCGTGTGTGAAACATTACTCACAACAAGGGGCATGCGGCCGGGGTGAGGTGAGTGGGAGAGGAGGTGGAAGCTACAAACTCCAAACTCAGGGTATAGCTGCCACTTTGTGAGGGAAGTAACATGGGTGATGTGGCCACGGCTTCAGAGGCTGCTTTGAGTCCACAAAGTGATGCCAAAGTGACAAATATAGCAAACAGGACGACCAATTGGTCCATCAGCGAAGTTACGCGTATGCTTTGCTAGTTTGTCATGAATAATGTGAATTTTCTACATTTACTATGGTGTTCTGGTATAAGGGAAATTGTGTGAAGGAATGAAGGATTGATGCAGGAAGGTATGAAGGGGAGAAGGGAGGAAGGCAAATGACAGTTTGATGTGCTGTGGCAGTTCCATAAAGCTGTGGCATAAATGGCATGGAGTTCCATTCAAGCCTATGTGAAATGAACAATGGTTTCCTGGTGTGAAAGAACATTATATTTACCAATCACGGACATCCGTGTTCACAACTCTAGTTATGCAAAATTTATGCAAATTGCTGCGGTGCTATCGCATTACATTTTTTCGTGCCATTGACTTGGACTTTACGCCACACCGGTACGATTTTAAGCATTGTTCACCCCGTCACTGGGGTTTACTAAATACAGAACAAATTTGAATCAGCGAATCCTTATGAGGACCTGGGGTATAAACACCTGAGGTCTGCCTCCTAAAGACTTGCAATGACAAAATTATTGGCAAAGGATATGATGCATTTTAGAAGCATCTTGCACTCTCTGTTAGTCCAGCAATGTCGTCAAATGTTTGTTGATGTGTCCACCTGATACGGCACCTTCTGCACCGCCCTCCCACCCCCACATCCCCTGCCCCTCTTGTTAAAAAGCAGGGGACAACCCTCCATCCCCTCCGGCATCCCAGGAAGTATGTATAGTTGTTGATTCACAACTTTTTGGTACATCTCAAATGTAGTGTTGATCCACATTAATTGGTCCAGAATACAACAGTGAGCCAGATTTTCATAGGTAGTGCAGTATTCCATGATTTAAGATTTTTTTATTTGACTTGTCAATAGTTTTGGCCTGCCAGGCAGCCTGTTCTAT
Source organism: Eptatretus burgeri (assembly GCF_056783735.1). Taxonomy (NCBI): domain Eukaryota; kingdom Metazoa; phylum Chordata; class Myxini; order Myxiniformes; family Myxinidae; genus Eptatretus; species Eptatretus burgeri. Next base: position 42,974,296 of record NC_140974.1, read on the forward strand.
TTTAAACACTGGCACAGCCTGTTCTGTTCCATTTTCTAAGGACATTGCCCACAGTTTACAAAGGAATACTGAATGTGATGAGAATGTCACAAATCTCAACAACCTAATCACCACTTCTTTATGAAGGTTAGTCAGCTCTTTGTGTGTTGCATCCTGGTCACAATTTTATTTCATTCCCTGCTGCACACCTTACAAAGAAGAAGAGCATGTGCTGCTTGTACAGAGTGAGAAAATTATATACCTACATGCACTGGGAGGGTTTATGTTGAGTGTGGTTGTGCTGCAGCAATATTTTGGTGTCGGTGTCCAACATTCAACATGATCATAGAAGGCCCTGGCGAGACAATATTCGATCTGGCAGCTTTGCACTCCCCGGTCAATGTCATAACCAATGTTCTCAACTGCGTGAAGGTGACAAAGGCAGACAACATGGTTTTTGTAGTTTTATTACATCAAGCAAACTGCCAGTTTCTTGTTTATGTCACTGCTCATGCTGCAGAAATAAACCAACCATATCTGTGGAAAGACCAATTGATTTGTACTCCAAGGTGAAGGCACTACCAATTGTGATAGCTGGCCAGTAGGTAAAGGGGTGGGTCAGACGTTTCCACCACCGAATGATCTTCATTTCTGACTCCTATATGTAGATTGCTTGGTGGTCAAAATACTGGACCTAAACTTTGCATAGTAGGCAGTTATACTAGTTGGTATATATGCAATGATAAACCACACAGTTTAACCCTTGCCAAGGAACTGCTTCGGCAGCACTGAACCTGCCTTTGGGCAAAACACCGGAATATAAATTTGAATATTTACATCGTCGTACCTCACTTAGTGCTCAAAATGCATTGCTGGAAAAGAAAGCGCGAATCATAAATGCGTTAAAAGGTCAGATACCATTGCTTATATGAAGATGCATTCCTAACAGCACTATTTATTCCACATGATCAGTATATGAGTATGAGGACTTCATTGGGGTATCAGTAATAACACAAAAATAATACAGATGGTGAACATATTATTTTATAAATATATATATAATTATATATATATATTTTTAGTATGATAATAACCACAGTAAGTATTGACATATATATATATATATATATATATATATATATATATATATATATATATATATATATATATATATACACACACACACACACACACACACACACACACACACGTTGGGCATGCTTGTAGACTGCAAGCAGAAGCTGGGGTGAATCCTATGTGCAGACATTAAAAAACAAAATACACAGTTTACATATTTTATGAAGTGGATTGTGCTTGCATTCTGCAAGCAGCCAAACAAATAAATAAAATCAACAATATTTGATCAGAATGAGCTCTTCCTTTAACAGGTCACAGATGTTATTACCCCATGCACACGAAGCAAAAAGCAGGTTTAAGCAACTGGTTCATGTCTGTTCATCCGTCTTATCAGTTTATGATTGAGGAACAGCATATTTAAATAGAATGTTCGATTTTTGAACATAAATCAAAACATTAATAAAAAGAGAAGTCTTCCGTTTTACCATAATTTTCTTTTTAATTCATTTTTGAAAGGTAATGACAAGTAGCAAAAAAGGAAAAAGCATGTGCAGAGAGGAGTGAGATGATTTTTTTACTCTGCCTGCCTGGCAATCAAACAAAATCGAAAATCATGCCAAACAGGAAAATTACTGTTTTTAAGGATGTCAGTTTTTAAGGACACATAGAACAGGCATGATGAACGAATGTAATGTGTTAGATAGGGTGATGTACAGTACAAGATGCTGGAGAAAATGGTGCAAGAACCCACACTTTATTTTTTTTGATCTACACACCTTTATAAACCTCTTTAAACCTTTATTTACATATATATATATATATATATATAAATATATATATATATATATATATATATATATATATATATATATATATATATATATATATATATATATATATATACACATATATATTTTTTGAACACGATAACACAAATCACCTGAATAGTACTTTTAAGAACCATGCACTATATCGATACTATATAATTAGAGGGTGTGGCATGTGAGATAATACAGTATTGGGTAAAGAAGAAGCTGCCATATGGCTAGGTATATCTATGGTGATCAATAAAGCCTCCACCTCTTAAACTGTGACTCAACGTCATCTTATTACGCTGTATAAGGTTACGTATAAGACTCCTTCAGTCATGCTAAACTTCCAGATTTTTTAAAATGATCTTTAACACGTTGACTGCCAACTCTTATTGTATGCACCACTCCCATTTGCAAGCCTAGTAAGTCTGTGCATATATTTTATTTTCAGATTTTACCCTTCTATGAGCAAATCTAAGTAATTTCTAATCCATTGTTGGGGAAGCCCCACATTGTGAGAAAACTCTTATCAGGCAGTGGGACAAGATTTTCAATCTGTATGCCAGGTACGAGCTATCTGGAAGGACTATTTTTTAGCACTGAATCGATGTTGGGATTACGTCATTGCAAATAATAGATCGTGTGCGGAGTACCTACCACATGCTTTTTCCTTTTTTGCTACTTGTCATTACCTTTCAAAATGGCATGTATGAATGCAGATGAAGTGGCAAAACTTCTCCTGGAGACTGATGATAATGATTGATTATTACATACAGGGTGTTTCAAAAAGAATGATGCAATTCTTTAAATGTTTATTTACAAAGAAACAGAAACCTCAGGAATGTGAACCAAACATTTCTTGAAAGCATATGACATGGTATTTTCTATCACTGATTTCTATTGCAGTATGTCACTGTGAGAGCCCAAGGTCTGAAATTGGCATTTACGCAAAAACCTTGTAATTGATGTTCTCGATGTGTGACCCTCCATGGTTCAGACAGGCATTGATCCTGACTCCAAAGTTCTGTCCAACTTTCCTGTAGGTCTCATGTGGCACAGTCTGAAGGTAGTCTGACACCTCCTGCTTCAGATCACCCAGTGTGGCAGGGCGATTGGCGTAGACAGAGCCCTTGGCAGACCCCCAGAACCAATAGTCCAGAGGATTAAAGTCTGGGCTATGGGGTGCCCGCAGTCAAGAGCAGTACCCAGGGCAACGAGGTGGTTTCTGAAGAGCTGCCACAGGAAAGTGATGGTGTCGCCTGCTGTGTGCGGGGTGCACCATCTTGCATAAACCAGGTCATGCTGAGCTGGTTTGGGGTGACCTTTTGGGCTAGGTCGTTATGGAACTTCTGTAGCATGGCCTGGTTGTGCTCACCGTTGATTATCACCATCCAGCTGTTGTTACTCTTGCCCTTGCTCTGGTTGTGCACTGTACCCTTGTGCTCAAAATGTTTCACAGTACGCTGAATAACACAATTTGTGGGTCCATCACATGTTCTGAGGTCGTATTCCCGGCAGAACCTCCAGCGGGTGTCTACATATGATTTAGTCTCATACCACAGAGCCACCACTTTTGTCTTCTGTTTCACTGTCAATGGCATAGTTGAGCTCCGGAGCTAGATATCCCAGGGAATAAATACCATGACAACACCACCAATTCCCGAAAAGGAAAACGGTATTGGTCAGAAAACAAAGAAATGGCAGTAAGTCAAAGTTGTATCAATCTTTTTGAAACACCCTGTAGACTTATGTTCACCAAACTGACAAAAGATCGTTTGTTGCGTTATCTGGCACGGCAGCATCTTCTATTTACAATATAATAGTGTAAGTTTTTTCAAAGAGAATACTCGTAGTGGCTGAATTTGGTACACCCAGTCAGGGGTTTCCATCGAAGCCGGTTACCGGCGAACCGCAGCCGTCTACTCGGAGAAAAAATGTCAAAGGTCGCCGCCTACTTCAGCGCCGATTTTTCTATTTTTTATTATTTTTATTATTTTTTTGTCACCACGAAATCTTTACACCCCCTGTTTTGAAATCCGAGACGAAAACACATGAGTATTTCGATAAAAGCGGGCTTACTTTTACTGTTAGTACTCTCGCCAGGTCTAGCACAACACTGAACTAAAAATAAGACAAGTAGCTAAAACCCGCCTCCTGCAATGGAGAGTTCTCTGCTTTAGCCTCGTTTTGGACTGTTGGCCTGATACCCTGATACCATACAGCAATGACCTCAAGAAAATAAACTTTGAAGGCCTCGCAGTTTCGGTGCCGAAACGATGGCATCGAAACGAAAATCCCTGTTTGACTTTGGATTTTCGAAGAAGTCCAAAGACATGGGAGGTAAGCTTCTGGCCATCAGTAATGGGTCTAAACTTGCACTCTCGCGAGTGCGACGTTGTTGTTGTTTCACGAAATTACGTGTTTCACCTCGTCCATTTTGAGCTTTTGTCAAGTGATGTGGCTCCAAAATACACAGTCACCCGTTGTGCCTTTTTAATTACCTTCGCATTCTGCGAAAGGTTATGTATTGGTCGCTGTGTATTTATTTATTTATTTATTTATTTATTTATTTGTGAATATATGTGTGTGTGTGTGTGTGTGTGTGTGTGTGTGTGTGTGTGTGTGTGTGTGTGTGTGTGTGTGTGTGTGTGTGTGTGTGTGTGTGTGTGTGTGTGTGTGTGTGTGTGTGTGTGTGTGTGTGTGTGTGTTTGTTATTTGCATAACTCAGAAAGTATTAAACCAAATCGCTTGAAATTTGGTGGGATGATGGGTTATTATCCAAGGAACATTTGATTAGATTTTGGGAGCGATCGGGTCAAAGGTCAAGGTCTAGGTCACGGAAAGATCAAATTCGTATTTTTACCAATGCGCGGTCAATTTTGATCTAATTGGCATGCAACCGATGCCAAAATGTTCAGAATTCATTGCCCAATCTTGTGATGGGCGACATGACACAATTATGTCATTACCCTTGTTTTTAAAAGAAAATGTCCCAAATCCTGGCATTATAATCAGTACCAAAATATATGTTTGTGGGAGATGCCAATGATTATTTATTTGTTTGTTATTTGCAAACTTAAAAAGTATTAAACCGAATTGCATGAAATTTGGTGGGATGATTGGTTATTAGCCAAGGACCATTTGATTAGATTTTGGGAGCAATCGGGTCAAAGGTCAAGGTCAAGGTCATGAAAAGGTCAAAATCGTCTTTTTACCATATCGTGGTCAATTTTTATCCAATTTGCATGAAACTAATGCCAAAATGTTCAGAATTTAATGCCCAATCTTGTGATATGCAACTTGACACAATTACGTAATTGCCCTTAATCGCGGTTGGGGGTCAAAGGTCAGGGGGGTCACGACCTTGCAGATGTGCGTATTTTTATCATAACGCAGTCAATTCTTATCCGATTCGTATGAAATCAGCACCAAAATGCTCCTTGTTCTGTTCCCCACACTCTTATGCCAAGAACAAAACAGTAGCGGCGGCGAAGGTATATGCTCTCTACGAGTGCCCGTTCTAGTTTATAAAGTAATTAGCCTATAAGCTTAAAGCAGCTTTTGTACATCCTATTATTCGTGGTTATTTGCACTGAAAATCGCCGTTTATTCACTGAAGTGAAGGCCAAGTATGAGCAGCTGTGAACTGGCCAACTGAATACTGGTACCGCATGTACATGCATGTACCATAGACTTGCGAGCTTTTCTTCATGGTATAATAACACGATATTGGCGGGTAATGTAAGGTGGAAGTTTAACAAAATTGGGATTGTGACTGTGACGCAGTATTCACACTTAGACTGTTTGATTGGTTGACTGATTGAAGCTAGCTGGCATCGAATAAAGAAATTATCAGAAAACGAGTGAAGTTAAATACATGTTTATCATTCTTTTTCAAACAATAAACTAGTCTAAAGTTATTAGTTTGAGCTGTTTAGTAAATAAAAACAAAACACAATAAAATAATAATAAACAATATTTAACAAAGTAAAATGAAATCGAAGAGGGCAAATATGCATAAAATGAAAGAAAAAAAAACCACCTGTTTTTGTGGAGTTTTCCACCCCAACAGCATGATAATATGAGAACTATTTCATGTCAGAAATCATGCTAGAATGCATCTCCAGCCATCTCGGATCCTCCGGCTTCCAGAGCCCTATGCGGGCCCTGAACTCCGGCCATACAGCTGCGCTCGCTTCGCTCACGGTGATGGTAACCTGCTAATTTTTAATGGTAGCCTCCTACTCCAAAAAATAAGGAAACCCCTGCCCAGTACTACGAGTATTCTCGTAGTCAACAGTCAACGTGTTGAAATCATTATTTTATCAAAATTGAAGTATATGATTGAACACTACATGGGGTTATTGTGTTCTGTGAACTCTCAAGTTTTTTTTTTAATGTAAATAGGTCAAAAAGTATAAAACAACACAAATGTTTAGATTCTAATGGGTTGATAGACAACATTAAGAGATGGAGTTTATGACTCGAACTCGAAGATAAATGTTAAAGGGTGGATCTGGAACTTATAAACCGAAGTGGAAAACAAACAGTAATTGACACATTATTTTAGCTTCTCCCATGTTAGGCCCTTGTCACACCTTGATGTTTTAGCCAGCGTATGGCAACATGTAAAATGCTGGCGTATGCTGAACTATTGATGTTTTTTTCAGTTTTGGGCGTATTCATAACGAGTTGGACGTATGCATAACGTATTAGTAACGTACACAGAACGTTTCGATAACTTATAGATAACTTATACCAACGAATGCTTAGCGTGTTGTCGGCGTTCACAACTTATGCCCAACGATAGTCTAACTTATGCATAGCATTGCTGCGTATCCCCGACGATCACGTGGCATAGCCTATTAAAAGGCTGCCGCTCGACGATTCAAATCATAACCGCACTCGACATCGAAGTGTCAACGTCACCGTCATGCCCTGTCACACCTTGACGTTTTAGCCAGCATATGCCGACGCATGAAAAATTTGGCGAATACGCTGGCACACGTCGAATACGTATTCGTATTCTTATACTTACCCTTAACGTATTCGCCAAATTTTTCATACGTCGGCATACGCTGGCTAAAACGTCAAGGTGTGACAGGGCCTTTACGCGTCATTAATAACAGAGCCAATTCAGGTTATCGTGTGAAGTTAGCATCTTTCCTTTTTGATGCATTGATTGAATTTAGATGAGTAACAATATCATTAACAGGCTGCAAGAGCGACAGCAATTCTATGTCTGATCTTGGTTCAATTTCTGACCCCACGAGAAACGCAGTTCAGTCCAACAACAGACATTTGCATGCTTTTAATGGATGATGAAGAAGGCATGCTTGACTGGGTGTACAAAATTCTGCTGCAAAGCATAAATTCAGTTTCCATAAAACCTAAATTCTGTCTCTCCAAACCTCTTCCCTTGACTGTTCCAAAAGGGATGATCCAAGCAAGCCTCGTTCACCCAGCTGAGTGTTTCCACCCCCCCCCCTTCCTTAGTGACATCCCTAAGTGGTGTATTTTCTTAACAGAGTGAGGCAAAGATGCCGGCAGTAATAATAGTGATTGTTTCTTTTGTTGTTTTTTGTTTTGTGTTTTTTTTTGTTTGAAATAAAATACAGGTACAACTCTGGATTTCAATGATTTTTTTTTTCCAACTGCAACACTTAACTTTACACCATCTATAAATATTAAATGTTTACAAATTCCTATCACACTATGACGTCAGGAAATGACAAAAAAAAAATACATCACCCATAAACGATAAAAACTGAGACTTTTTGAGTCATACTGACATAAACCTAGAAACACAGCAGCCCTATGTACCCTATCAGGGTTGACAGAATCGTATATTTTCACCATACTCTGTTTTAACACTGGTTTGGCAGAATGGTGTTTTTTTTTTTTTTTTTATAACCACAGCCTTTTGTTCCTTTTAGAAACATCCGCGAGTATTCATGCCCCTCCAAGAACTCTGGTCGAGTCGTACCAACGACTTAAAGAAATGGAAGCGATGCTTCTTTACTTAATGCTCAGTACTGAAATAGGATCGAGCGTTGACAAAGGATATAGATATTTTTGAACTTTTTACAAATATAGGCTTGATATTTAAGAGGCAGAGTTTCGACTCAAAGTGTTTGCTAGGCAACATTAAGACATGCCTCTTCCTCAGCAGCGCAGATGTATTTATCCACCACAGTGATACAAAAATGCAGGAATGAGAAAATTAGTGTTTCTTTTGATGTTTTGGATAATTACTTTTGACAATCGGTATATCATTGATGTTCGAACATGTATGGCCTTATACTCTATCTATCTGTGGTCAATTTTCTGGGAAAAAGTGATCTTTCTTCTTTTCCAGGTTAATTTCCAGCAAAGTGGATGGTGAATACAGGGAATTTATGCAAGACGAAAACATGTTTTGAATGTTTGTTATAACCAAGTACCCAATAAAAAGGTCTGACTGTACATGGAAATGTGCAATACTTAAAATCTACATGACACTGCAACACATACCACAGTACACCATGTGTAAATGAAAATGATTACAACTTCCTACCACTTACTGCACATTGTTAACGACAAAAACCCACACACTTCTCTAATCATACCCCCCGCAAATCCGAGCAAAAACCTGCTCCCTTAGGGAGCGATCCTAGAATGCAAGATCACATGACGTGCCATTGTCTCCAGTCACGTGACCCTCCATTCGCAGAGCTAGGCTGCATGGACCCATTTTCATTTATGGACATTTATGGACCGTTTTTTAATTTTTTCGTGCAAAATTGGCTTAAAGTTTCATCAGTTTGAAAAACTTCAGCTTTCTAGAGCACCCATAATGTATTAAGTGAGTCAGTGGGAAGAAAGAGCTTAGGATATATGATATCTACTGCTGTGCAAGTCTTCGACACATTCAAGATTTACAATATATGGATGTTATGGACATCAACAATTCACTCAAAGCCTCCATTCATGATTTCTACTATTATAAAAACGTTGACTGTTATTAATACACCTTAGTTTTGGTGAGAAGCAATCAAGTTTGCCACTTATCAATCTTTAATTCACATTGATCAGAATTTTCATAAACTTGTGATCACAACTCAAAGTAAACTACACATGAACAGCTAATATGAAGTGTGGTAGTAGCTAATCTCTCTTCTTCTTCTTCTCCCTGCATATAGCAGCTTGGCTGCCATGTAGCTATCATTTTGTTGGGATACAACTATGCCACTGATGTTGTGCCCCTATACCAGTACACTGGTACTCCTTTTGCCGGCCTCAGAAGGATGACACGCTGAGTCAACCCCCACCTGGTATTAATTCAGTGGCCAACAGGGCTCAAACTCAGGATTCTAAGATCCCAAGCCAGCCACCCTAACCACTAAGCCAACACCAGGCTAGCTAATCCATCGCATTTACCAAACAAATCTAATTGATGACTCATTGTCAGGTGTTCCTCATCATTAACATAAGGTGTTCCTATGTACACATCCATAAAGTGAAAAGCCCACTTTTTGTATCACAAAATACAAATTTATCAGGAATAATGGTTAGCTTAAAACAAGTTGCATTTCTGCATAAAGAAGGAAAACATTGAGTGAAATAGCTCACATCATTAGATTTTTCAAGGTGTCATATCCGAAGCAGAATCAACAGGTACAGGGAAACATCATCTGTAATTAACAAACCCAGGACTGGAAGACCCAAAAATCTGTCAAATAAGGATGAGCAATACTGAATATAATATCTTTAAGGAATATAAATAAGACGAGCATTGAATTGACAACTGAACTGGCAGAAAGCTCAGGTGTCATTGTCTGTCAATCAATAGTACAAAGGTAACTTGAAATCAGGACTTAAAGGATGTGTTGCAGGAAGAAAACCGCTGTTAACAAGGGAACAAGACTAAAAGGCTAAAATATTCACAAAAGCATATAAATTGGACGATGAAACAATAGTCAAAGGTGCTTTGGACAGACGAGTCAAAGTTTGTTATTTGGATCGAAACAAAGACTGTATGTGAGATGACGAAAAACTGAAATTTGTAAAGAGCCTTGCTTGAAGCCAACAATTAAGCATGGAGGAGGATGAATTCAAGTTTGAAGGTACATATCCTCAAGTGGATTTGCTGAAAATAAGCGACTTTCAAAATGATGTATGAATGTTAAATGTGAGACCTAGTGTGTGTGTGTGTGTGTGTGTGTGTGTGTGTGTGTGTGTGTGTGTGTGTGTGTGTGTGTGTGTGTGTGTGTGTGTGTGTGTGTGTGTGTGTGTGTGTGTGTGGTTTATTATTTTTTTTTTTTTTACAGGGACTCGGGTCTACTCGCCGGGCACTTTTTAACCTGCTTTTGCTAGCACGAAATCTGTAGTTCAATTCAACGTGCAGTCGTATTTAGTGTTTCCGCAGTCCCCCTTTACAATAGGGGGCTTCCGCAGTCTCCCACTTAGGGGTTGCTGCTGTTGCTAATTTTATGGTGTTTTTTATCAACATGTATCTCTGTCTCTCCTCTTCCTCTATAGTTGTTCAGTTGCTTATGCAGTGCAAGAGCTGGCAGAGAAATTCCCCTTTGCAGTGATGATAAGGTGATAGAAGCTGTTTATGCCTGGTGTTGGCTTAATGGTGAGGGTGGTGGGCTTAGGATCCTAAGATCCTGAGTTAAAATCCTGATTGGCTATTGAATTAATACTAGGTGGGGTTGACTCTGTTTGTTATCCTTCTGAGGTTGGCAAAATGAGTGCCAGCTTGCTGGTATCCTGTGTCAGAGTGGCGACCCGTCCAGTATTGTGACCAATTGCCAAGGAGACTGCTTAGGCAGCACCAATGCTCTGTACAGAGTATGGTCCCAATGGATGGTCTTTTTGGGTCTTTGGGTCTTTTGGGGTCTTCAGTGGCTTTTAGGTCTTTTGAGACTTTTGTGTCTTTTGGGTTTTCAGGGTCTTCACAGACTTTTGGGTGTTTTGTGGCTTTGGGTGTTTTGGGTCTTCAGGGACTTTTGGGTCTTTGGCAACTTTTGGATCTTTTGGATCTTCAGGGTCTTTGGGGTTTTCAGGGACTTTTGGGTCTTCTGTGTCTTCTTGGTATTTTGGGTATTTGGGGGTCTTCTGGCTCTTCAGGGACTTTTGGCTCTTTGGTGACTTTTGGGTCTTCAGGGTCTTTGGGGTCTTCCAGGTGTTTTTGGGTCTTCGGTGTCTTTTGGGTCCCTTGTGTCTTTTGGATCTTTGGGGTCTTCGGGGTGTTTTGGGGTCTTCTGGGATTTTTTGGTCCTTGGGGTATTTTGGGTCTTCAGGGTCTTTTGGAACTTTTGGGTCTTCGGGGTCTTTTTAGTGACTTTTGGGACTTTTGGGTCCTTAGGGTCTTAAGGGTCCTCTGGGTCTCAGTTAAAGGGTCTTAAAAGGTCTAAGGGGTCTTAGCAGTCTAAAGGGTCGAAAGGTACATTCCAATAGTACGTAAATAATAGACATATGGAGTGACGGAGGGATGGACGGACGCTGAGACCAAGCTCTTTTTATATGTAGATGCGCGTAATTTTCTATCTTTCCATATTCTGAGATCACCTGTGATAATGTATTTATGATGTGGATCTTTAAATACGGAGTGTTCACAATTACAATGATTTGTGTTACTCAACCATTCCTCTACATCCGAGGTCGGCAACCTGCGGGCCGCGGGCCAAATGCGGCCCGCGAGCTCCTCCCTTGCGGCTCGCGGCGCCTTGTCCGGATTTCCATTAGGTGCGGCCCTCGAAACATTTTTCTGAACCGACGGCAAATTTAACATATGTGGACATTAGATTCTTCCACATATATATAAGTCTCTGTACGTCACAATAAATTATTTTTCGCTTCTAATCGTCACAATAAATTATTTTGTACGTCACAATTATTTTATACGTACGTCTGTACGTCACAATAAATTATTTTCACAACTAATCAGTATGAGTCCACTTAACTTGGTCTTAAATATTTTTTCGTTGTTGTTTCAGATGGCTGAAGGTCTTAAGGTTCAATTTACAATTACATTTATTATCATTGATTTTAGGTGTGTTTGTTATTTTTTTCGGGTTGGGAGGGGGGTGCGGCCCGCGAGGTGGCCCGAACGTGGCCCGCGGCCTGGTTTAGGTTGCCGACGCCTGCTCTACATCTATAGATTGCATAGTTTCCTTATAGTTGACGATTTTCCCCCGAATTGCATCTCGTAAAGTGTACACAACCCTTGCTGGTTCTCTCTGTTGTATTATTTCTGAAAGTTTACTCCACACTTCCTTCTGTTTAAGTCTTTTCTCTATAATGATCATTTCCACCCCTTTGTTATCAAACATATTGATGATGTCATTGTCTTTTCTACAATTAACTTCTTTATATTTCTCTTTATACATTCTATGGTCAATCATGTGTTGGATTGGGAGATCCTCTTGATCATCCTCTTCCATTAGTCTGTTAACGATTTGCCAAACCTCTTTCAGTTGTTTTTATTTTTAAGTATTGATATTAATTCTACTGCTGTTAAGTAATCTAAAGATATTTGATTTGTGAAGATGTAACCACTCATTTATGATTTGTTGTGTGACGTGTCTGTAACTGGACGTTTACATCCATAATTATGTAGCCTGTGTTTGAATTTCTCGTGGTAAGGTGTTAAAAACTGAGGCGATTATGTTTTGGCCATTATGTTGTATGTATGTATCATTAATTCTTTCATTTTAGTCCATCTAGGTAAACAGTTCTTAATTCTTTAATCCAGAAAAGTTCTCTCTGCTAACGTAATTGTGTGATTGTTTTATCTTCCATCTGATTTATTTTTAGGTCATTATCGCTCGCTCATCTTTTCTACAATCTGAACACTGAAGCTGTCATTTTGACAGTATCCAAAAGTAAAGTGGCGAGTGAGTAATGGACAGCCAGTTGTTTTATCTGGGTTTCTCGTGCCGCTCCGATGTGCATTCATTCTTATATTACATCTCTGCATTGTTTCACCAAAATATTGCATCAAACATTTGCTGCAAGTTAATAAGTAAACTATGTTTGAGGTTATACATGTAATTAATTATTTGGTTTCTTTTAACTTGTGAGATCTCATAGTTACTGTGCAATTAATTGTATTGTTTATGGCAAATATCGGATGGCAAATATGGCAAATTTTTGTTTATGGCAAATATGGCAAATTTTTGTCAGGTCAGGTTCGATCTGTGACCTGCTACAGGTACCATGTAAACCTGTACTAACCTGTTCCATGGTCGGGTTGTCGGCGACTAAACCGTCTCCCCCACCAGGTTTTCTGGTGAGGAGGGTGTTTGGATATGGACACCCAGCAGGATTAAAAACAAAACCTGTCAAAGGGCGGAGGAGCTCCTTGTGAGCCAACGGCCATCCATATCTAGTGCCCAACTGTGTCTGCGGACGTCCTCCTGCAGTTGGGTTACTTCTTATTAGGAGGTTGGTGGCAGGATTTGCACTCCAGCCACCGTAAAACGCTTCATTCCGCAAAACGCAAAAACGCAAAAAAATCTGAAAACCCACTCCGTGGGAGTACCTCCTGTGCAGCTTCCCTTGGCAGGGCAGCTCACCGGATGATGGGATTGGGGCAAAGCCTTCGGGACCCCCAATCTTTGATAGGAGGGAAACCACGGGGTAACATCCCTGGGTCAGATTGCGGGAGAGTGTGTCGGAGTGGTGCTGAGGTGTCGTCCACCAGACGGCGGTCTCCTTGGGTTAACCTGAGGCGGTCCCTTCGGGTGGGTGCCTGGAATGTCCTATCCCTAAGAGAGGATGATCACCTGTCTCTGTTATCATCTGAGCTCAAGCGTTTGGACATCGGGATTGCAGCTCTCTCTGAGGTTCGGAGACCGGATTGCGGCGAGATAATGGTGGGTGGTTACACCTACTATTGGTCTGGTCGCTCTGATGGTTACCATACCCAAGGAGTTGCTGTAGCTGTGTCCAATAAGCTGACCCCAATGATAATTGAGGTAACACCGGTCAACGAGCGTATCATGAGATTAAGGATTCGTCACTCCTTAGGTGTCATTTCCCTGGTCTCTATTTATGCTCCGACTGAGGCGAGTGATCTTACCGTGAAGGATGCATTCTACGCCACACTCGAATCTGTGGTTGATCAGTGCCCCAGACGAGATACACTTCTAGTCTTGGGGGATTTCAATGCATCGACTGGAACTGATAGGGATGGTTATGAGGTGTGTGTTGGTCCCCATGGGTCAGGAACTATGAACCAGAATAGCACTAAGTTCCTTGACTTTGCAAGAAGTCATGGACTTAGGGTGGCTGGTTCATGGTTTCAGCGCCCGCAAGCTCATCGCTGGACTTGGTATTCCAACGCTGGCGGTGTGGCAAAGGAGATTGACCATGTCCTCATTGACGGTCGTTGGAGGATGATCCAGAACTGCAGGGTCTACCGGAGTGCTCAGTTCCTCAATACTGACCACAGGCTTGTTGTAGCAACTCTAAAGCTGCACCTTAAATCCTGGAGAATGGTACCATCCCAGCCTAGGCTGGATGTTGCCAAGCTCAGGGATGAGAGAGTAGCTGAGGAGTTTGCGAACAGGCTGAGTGGACACTTGGGGGGTCTGGGTGCTTTGGGGGGTCCTGAAGAGTTGTGGAGCACCTTCAAGACCACCATCCTTGATGTTGCCGGTGGATGCCTTGGAGTTCACCGCAGGGCAAAGAAGAATTTTGTCTCTCAAGGGACACTGGATACCATTGACCAGAGTCGCAGGGCCAGGCTGAATGGCAGAGCTGAGCTGTTCAGGGAGCTGAGGCGTAAAACTGTACGTGCACTGAGGGTGGACAAGGAGGCCTATGTGCGAGGAATCTGTGAGGGGGTAGAGCATCACCTGTGGACAGGTGATTCTCGTCCCGCTTACAGGGGAATTCGGCGCATTACGTTCATCCAAGCCCATCCCTCGGAGCACTGCAGTTCGAGCAGAGAGTGGTAGGCTCTTGACAGAGGAGTCTGAAGTGAAGGCCCGCTGGGCCAGGTTACTGAGCGGTTGTACCAGGCTGATCCCCCAGCTGTTGAGTTGGACGTCAAGGGTGTTACAATCCCTGTTGCTGACCCTCGAATCAACTGTGGTCCACCATCGCTTGTGGAAACACGGGCTGCGGTGAACCAGTTGAAACGGGGCAAAGCTCCAGGGATCTGTGGCATCCATGCTGAACTTCTCAAGGCTGGTGGAAATGCTGCACTCGCGTCGTTGCATGCAGTTTTGTGCTCTGCCTGGAACACAGGCATCATCCCAACTGACTGGAAGAGGGGCCTTGTTGTCCCTCTCTGGAAAGGAGAGGGTGATCGCCAAGACTGCAACAACTACCGAGGGGTGACGCTGCTCTCAGTGCCGGGCAAGGTCTTTGCTCGGATAATTCTTGATAGGGTTCGCCACCATCTGCTTGAGCACCAGCGTCCAGAGCAGTCAGGCTTTACACCAAAGAGGTCAACGATTGACCGTATCCTTGCTCTTCGTGTCCTCACTGAACGCAGACGAGAGTTTCGGCAGGGGCTGCTTGCAGCCTATGTTGATCTCTGTAAAGCGTTCGATTCAGTGAATCGGGATGTCCTCTGGAGGATTCTTGGTCTTCGTGGGGTGCCACCGAAACTGATCGATCTGATGTCTGAACTCTACTCTGGTACTGAGAGTGCTGTGAAGTGTGGTGGTACCGCCTCTGACTTATTTCCAGTTGTTACTGGAGTTCGTCAGGGATGTGTACTTGCCCCCACACTTTTCAGCACTTGTATGGACTGGATTTTTGGGAGGATGTCGGAGAGATCAAGTTGCGGTGCATCGTTTGGCAATGTCAAGATCTCGGACCTTGATTTTGCAGATGATGCAGTCATCTTTGCGGAGACTTTAGACATCCTCTTGGGGGCCCTCGAGGTGCTGAATGAGGAGTCGGAGCCGTTGGGATTACGGATTTCTTGGGTCAAAACAAAGATCCAGGCTTTCGGTGACATCTTGGATGCTGCTGTCCTGTCTGTGTCTGTTTGTGGTGAGGATGTTGAGGTCGTGGATAGATTCACTTACCTTGGCAGTGATATTCATGTCTCCGCAGGTTGTGAGCCGGAGGTCAATAGACGTCTGGGTCGGGCCTGGGGAGTCATGGATTCACTGGATCATGGGGTGTGGCGCTGCCGGTACCTGTGCGGGAGGACGAAAGTCCGAGTCTTCAGGTCCTTGGTACTTCCAGTCTTGCTCTATGGGTGCGAGACTTGGACTTTGACCAAGGATCTGAGACGGAGACTTAATTCCTTTGGTACCAGGTCTCTTCGGAGAATCCTTGGCTATCGCTGGTCGGATTTTGTGTCCAACGAGCGGTTGCTGAGAGAGACTCGGATGAGATTTGTTACCTGCATAGTCCGTGAGCGTCAGCTGCGGCTGTATGGACATGTGGCTCGTTTTCCTGACGCTGATCCTGCTCACCAGATTCTCTCAGCGAGGGAGTCTCATGAGTGGAGGAGGCCAGTGGGCCGACCACGTGCCTCATGGTTGCAGCAGGTTGACCATCATCTCAAGGAGATGGGGATGGGCCTGGCATCTGCCTGGGGGATGGCCAGACGGAGGCCCCTGGAGTACCGGCGGAAAGTGGACGCAGCGACGCGCTGTTCTGGCACATGCTCCCATACCTGACCTGACCTGAAATATCGGACAAGTTTTGCAACTGCAAATCCCACATTTATGCACTTTGTATTTGTGACTTAATGCAAACCCCATATTAGCTTATCTATAACACAACACAGATCTTACCAAGTAAAAAAGACATAAAATGGCATAGCCCCCATTGTTTTAGTAATTTTTCTGGATGGAGTTAAAGGGATAGCCCATATTTATGCACAACGATATGGCCGCCATTCTGCCAGTCAGCCGTTTTTGATAAGATTGCAAAATATCGTGAGGGGCACGTGTATGCCATCATGGACTGTGCTTGTGCCAAGTTTGAACAAAATTGGACCATGCATGGCTGAGAAATGGTTTGGGAAACATGTCAGTAAGAAAATGGCTGCCAGTCTACCAGTCAGCCATCTTTGATCTGATCTCAAAAAAAGACATGTATATGTAAGCCATCATTAATTAGCTGTGTGCCACGTTTGAATAACATCGGTGAATGCATGTCCAAGAAATGGTTGAGGACATGTTCGACACTGGGTTTTTTTTTTTACAACTAAAATGGCTGCCAGTCAGACATATTGGATCTAGTTTCCCCCAAAAAATGATGTGCCTATGTAAGCCGTCATTCAATATCTGTATGCCAAGTTTCAACAGCATCGGTTAATGCATGTCCGATAAATGGTTGAGAACGTGTTCAACATCAGGGTTTTGACAATTAAAATGACCGCCAGTGTACCAGTCGGCCATCTTTGATCAGATCACAAAATATAGTTAGGTGCAAGTGTATGCCATTGTGTCCCGTGCTTGTGCCAAATTTGAACAAAATTGGACCATGCATGTTGGATAAATGGTTGGGGACGCGTTTAAGTAACAAAATGGCTGCCAGTTGCCATCTTGCATCTGATCTCGGAAAAAAAAAAGACATGCTTATGGAAACTAACATTCTTTATCTGTGTGCCAAGTTTGAACAACATTGACAAATGCATGTCTGAGAAATGGTTGAGGACGTGTTCGACACCGGGGTTGTTTTTACAACTAAAATGGCCGCCAATCGTCCATCTTGGATCTGATGTCGAAAAAACATGAAGTGCATCTGTACACCATCATGTGTTGTCTTCGTTCCAAGTACGAATAAAATTGGTCTATACATGTCCGAGATATGGTTGCGGATGCTCGTACGCACGTACGCACACGAAAATCGAGACCAAATCCATAAACCCTCGTTTTGGACTAAGTCCAACGGGGGTTTGGGGGAAGGGGCAAACAAGATATGTGGAGATTGATAAATCAGGCATGTATACAAACCCATGTTTTCACAATTGGCACACAGGATTGCAAACATATACACGACATACCACAGTACTTGCTTTTTATAGTGTACATCCCACTATTAAATACTATATTGCTTTGAAGAAATAATCTCTGAGTTTAGAGAGAAGGAAGTAAAGAAAACAAGTCGTCAATGAATCAGACTGTTCTTATTTTCCACAAAATTGTTTTGAGGTGTCCTCGGGATAGAGATCCATCGTGTTTTTGAATCCAACACAACCTTTATGATCAATGACCAGATGTCAAAGGTTGCTGTGCTACACAGTCCTCTCTCTTCCATACCTTAATCCTCCTAATATCCAAGAGTTGTTAAAAAATGGCAGTGACATAGCTTTGTGCCATATGTTTGAATGGCCCACTAGTTGTGCTCCCGTTAAATCCTCGCAAAAACATCTCATATAAACGTGCGGACAATAGTTGCTTGGCATCCTGACTCCAGATGGCTGGCCAAACATTGATTAAACATTCCTCACTCCGGTTTGCCTGCTCAAAGGAACTGCTTCCGAAGCTGTTAAATGTCAAGCGGGTCGATTTGAGGGCTTGGCGTTTTTCTGCTTCCATGCACTTAGGCCTCACCAGCGTCATCCTACATGACCCTCCAACCTGCCAGGATATGGCCCATGTGCTGAAAAACAGCTGTGCATGCGTTTTGTACAAACCTGGGACAATGTGATGGAGTTGTAGAGTGGAACACTGCACGGTGATGTGGTGCATCGACACAGCACCAACCTCGAATTTAGCGATAAAGATCATCAGTATTATTCCAGGGTCTCTTAAATGCCAATTGATGCCGCTAAAGGCAAACATTAATCATGTGAGTGGACCCAGACAACAAACAGGAGAGTTTGAAGCTTCTCAGCTGCTTAATGCAGCAAATAATCCAGTTTGAGGCCCAAAGGGAAAGGAAGACATTGAAGAAGCCATTTCAGATCTGGTAGCAAAGTACATAAGTGTAGCAATGCAAACAATTTTTGGACACAGGTTGAGAAATGTTGTGCTTACAGAATTAGCAGGTTCACCGTGACCGTTTGACCTTTTTCTTTTTTTTTACCTCCACCACCGAACGTGAAGGAGGTCATGTTTTACCCCCTTTCTGTTTGTTTGTTACTTGCAAAATCGAAGATATTTCAAGGATATTGGTCAGTCGATTTTGTTATTCTGTCTGTCTGTTTGTCATCTACAGGTTAAATTCTAAACTGATCGTCATGAAACTTGTAGAGGCAGTCTCAACTGAGAAGCCTATTGATTTTGAGGTCAAAGGGTGAAGGTCATTTTGAGGTCAAAGGTCATTTTGAGGTCAAATTTCTGAAATCGTCATTTTTCATCCAATTGACTTGAAATTTGAACAAGATTTGCATATTGCATCACTGAATTGGGAAACCAACTATTTTTGAGGTCAAAAGGTCAAAGGTCAAACTTCTAAAACCATCAATTTCAATCTGAAAAATAATCCATTTTCATCCGAATTACCTCAACTTTGATTAAGATTGTGAATTTTAATCTAAATGAAATGGACAATTTGATGTATCCATGACAACCTTTGGAGAGGGGGTGGATTTTGCAAGTATCGTGCTCTGCACGACGTCTTGTTCTTGTTTGTCTGTTTGTTTGTGTGCAGGATATCTCAAAAAGTTGTGGATGGATCCGGATGAAATTTTGGTTCGGCACACCGACCGGACCTGTCTATGTGATGAAACACCGACAGATTCAGTGTGTGATAAGGACGATCTGATTAGATTTTGGTGAAGATCGGGATCCGGATCTGACGACTAGAATTTTTAAAGTGATACTTCACCTTTGAGAGAGAGGGCTAAACTAGTACATTACACCATATCTCAAAAACGTTGTGGGCGGATTCGGACGAAACTTGGTGGACACATTGGGTGTGTGACAGGGATGAATTGATTCGATCTTGGTGAAGATTCGGATACGAGAGTTATTTAATTTTTGAAGCGATTCTTCACCATTGAAAGATGGGGCCCAAAACGATATCTCGCATGGTATTTCAAAAATGTATTGGACCCGAAATGTTCTCGTGGATCAAGCATTATATGTGGCGGAAGTATGCACTCTCCTGAGTGCCATTCTCATTAATCATCCAATTATACCTTTTTTGATTTATTTTTTTTTTAATGTTATTATCCTCACTGATTTTTAACAGATTATAAGGTGCTGGTAACGCAAGGGCCATTGCCTGCAGCCCATATTGCAGTTTTGTCCAAAATATCAAAATACATACTTATACTAGAACGACACTCGGTGTATTGTATTTGAACTGGTACAAGTACCACATACAAACTCCAAACGGCTTCATGCTCGGGAGCCTTTATTCCGATGACCAAGTGCATTCCTCAAGAGTGCTGCCTTCAGGGTAGCTCCTCAAAACATGATGTCCCTAGAGCCACAATCACTTCAGTCCAACACAACATATTTTTCCCCATTCCGAAATAAACCCTTTAACCATTTCAAAATCCGAGATCCACGATCTCAACCCACAAATGAGACCAACATTTTCTATGATATGTGTTCAAAGTATTAAAGTTAATTTTGGGAAAGTTTACACCATATTCATGAATTACGAACATAATGTACACTGGTAATCTCTTAGGTATTGAGGACGCTTCCGAATGTGACCAGCTCTGCATTCACCAGATTGTAGCCCAGTTAAATCATTGTGATGCTGAGATTGATCCTCATCTTGGAGATTTTGTGGAAAGAAGAGGTAGTGGTCATCGTTCTCAGCATCTTGGTGGTTGGTTGGTACCAGAAGTCATGCATTCCACTTTGTGCCATCTCCACATAGAGATGACCAGCAACTGGTCATCTCTATGATGACCAGTTGCTGCAAGATCTGTTGGGGACATGAAAGCGAAGTCGCAAGTTTATGTGCCTGGTTGGGGCGTTTCACTCTGCCCTATTGGCCCACTGCAAATGAAGGTGACTTTGCTCTTGACCACTTGTCTGCATATTCCTTTATTTTCTGCTGTCGCTTCGCAATAGACTTTGCCATCGCTTCTATCTTTGCATCTACCGATGCGGGTGATTTTAGGAGACGAAGTGGCAGGTGCAAGTTATGCCCTATCATTAGCTCCACGGGCATCTTCCCGGTCAACAAACAAGACGTAGAGAAATACGATCACAACAGAGTATGGATAGCCTGATCAAATGTCTATCAGCCAGACTTGCTTTCGTGCTCTCTTTGATGCTCTGTTGAACCTCTCCACCCCCACCGTTGCTCTGTGGATTATACCTTGTAGTGAGGTGATGTTCAATGCCATTTGCTTTGAGGTATTGTGTGAATTCCTCAGATGTAAATTGAGGTTCGTTGTCTGTAGTAATGGACTCGGAAAGCCCCCATCTTGTAAACATGTTGTCCGGGATTCTGATAATAGACGAAGTTGTAATCAAGTTTGCAGCCGCGATCTCAGGCCATTTGCTGTGAAGATCGTGGACTACAACTAAGTACTTCTGGTTGTGAGTCGCAACTCTAACCTCACCGAAGATGTTCATATGTAGCTGTTGCCATGGTTTCTCTGGCCATAATGTTGGCTGAAGAGGAGCAGGATGTAGATCTCCTGCTTTGTCGCTGAGGACACTTACTGTACTTGCAATTCTTCATGAACTGTTTCATGCGTATGTCAATACTCGGCAACCATACCGAATCGCGACATTTCTGTTTAATTTTGACGATCTCGGGATGTCCCTGGTGAGTGAGATGCACCACTCGCTGCTGTAGTTCTTTTGGGATCACCGCACAGGTGCCACAGACGAGACAACCTTCATCAATGATGGGTAGCTCATGTCAAATCATGTAGTGGGGTTGTAGCTCCTCTGTGATTTGTTGAGGCCAGTCCGTTTGGAGAAAAATGCACACTTTTTGCAGAGTTGCATCCTGTTGAGATTGTGATTTAAGCTCGTCGTGGGTGAGTAAATTTGTGGTTGCGTTTGCAATAACGGTATTTACAAAGGCGTCAACTTCACTAATCACATCATTCTTGGAGTTCACTACTGGGGTTATACGACTTAGCATGTCTGCCACTTGATTACAGCACCCTACCAAGTAGTCTATGTCATAGTCGTACTGGTAGAGACGGTCTGACCACCTGTAAATTTGAAGTGGTTGATGTCTAGATCCCGATGTAGTGAGTGGTGTCGTCAGTGCTTGATGTGATGGTCTGCAGAGGGTGATCTTTCTACCATACAGATAGATGTGCCAGTGTTCGCATGCATAGATACATGCTAACGCTTCGCATTCCCCTGTGGAGTACAAGCGTTCTGTCTCTGAAAGTGTGCAAGATGCGAATGCTACAGGCCATTCACCACCTTTGATCCATTGTGAAAGTACTGCTTCCACTACTGTACCTGATGCATCTATCATGATGATAGCTTTTGCATTCTTATCAAAGTATGCGAGGACTGGAGGAGATGTGACCTTCTCCTTCAGCGAAACAAATACATGTTGCTGAGTACGAGTCTATTCCCAGGACACATCCTTGTGCAGTAGTTTACAATGAGGTTCAGCAATCTCTGCATAGTTGGGTACAAACTTGAGGTAGAACCGTAGAAGTTTGTAGTCCTGAGGAATGATGCAAGCTCTTGTATTTGACAGAGTAGGAAGAGTCCAAACTGCTTCAATGTTGTCCTGCATCGGGTATACCCCATTGACTGTCACATGATATCCTAAGAAGTCAATCTCTGATGCTGCAAAGGTACACTTTTCCTCATTCAGCATCAAGTTGTGCTTGACTAGTTGTGACAACACTTCATCCAGCCACTGATCGTGTTCTGCTTTGTCTTTCCCAGAGACGACAATGTCATCAAGGAGGTTGAGAGTTTCCTCAAAACGGGACAAGACTGAAGAGACAATCGTCTGAAATGCACTTCATGCAGAACCGAGGCCATAGAGGGCATTCTACGATACTGGAACATGCCTTCATGAGTCACGAATGCAGTCAAATGTCTGCTCTGCTTTGCTCGAGGTACCTGTAGGTAGCTTCTCCTCAAATCTAGTTTTGTGAACACTGGAATCGTGGAATGAAGCAGATAGTTCATTGATGGTTGGAAGCGGGTATTTATCAGGAATAACAGCTTTATTCCCCGACTTAAGATCAACACAAAGTCTTAACTCTCCATTCTTAAGTCGTGCGATGACGCGATTCAACATCCATGGAGACGAATCGATGCGTTCAATGCCAGATTCAAGGCATTTTAGCTCCTCAGAAACTTATTTGTGAACTAGTGGGGCAACTTAGCTAATTTGATGGCTTAGCTAATTAATTTAATCAAAAATCTCAAATTTTTGATGGCAGTGGAAAATGGCTGCCACAGCCATCAGCGGCTGAATTTGAGATGGCCCAATATCCAAATCTTTTCATAATATGATAGGCTACTAGTGTGCCAAATTTGTTGCTTTCCTCACAAAATGCACAATTGTTATGCTAAGTTGCTCCACTAAACAGCAAAAGGTAGACATCGCAAACCTTGAGATACTGGTGGAACCACAAGGTCCACTTCAGGAGCATGACAGTAATTCTTCCCTCTGCCCCCCCAAAAAAACAAACCTAATAAACAGGGAAAGGTACAGGTGTTTGTACACATTGTCTTTGTCTGCTATCATGTGGATGTGTGCAATGGTCAGGTCTAAAAGTTTGAACCCAAGCTTGTGAAACAGGTTAACACCCATTAGGCTCTTGCCTTTTGCAACATAAAGGTGAAATTGTTGAGCTTAACACTCTTGCAGTTCACAGGAACAGTTTTCGTTCCCAACACCCGGATGATGGAGTCATTGTAGGCTTGAAGTGTAGTTTGCACAGAGTTGAGTGGATAACACGAAAAGTACTTATGGTAGAGACTGTCAATCACGATGGAGACTGTTGCCCCTATATCAATGAGTAGTGATACCGAAATCTCCGCGATATCAACTTCACAATCCTTGAAGTTGCCCCCTTGCAAAGGACAGAAAGGCATTTTGTTTTCAATGGTGTACACTGTGTGTTGTTATCGACTCGATTCTGCAACCGGTCCAGACGGCATCAGCCTACATGTCCTAAAATCCTGCTCTGCTGCTCTTGCTCACCCTCTCTCTGTTCTTTTCACCCTCTCATTTACTCAGTCATCTGCCATCTGCTTGGAAATCAGCAAACATTACCGCTCTGGATAAAAAAGGTACAAAAACAGATCCCTGCAACTACAGACCAATCAGCCTTCTCCAAATCATCAGCAAGGTTCTGGAATCCATCATCACTTCAGACATTAAATCCTTCCTCTTCTCCAATGGCCTGATTTCTGATCATCAATTTGGATTCAGACCAGGTCACTCTACTCTGGACATGCTGCTTCTGCTCTCCCAACAATGGATGGAGGTCCTCAATGCCAGATATGAGATCAGAGCCATCTCCCTAGACATATCAACGTGCTTTTGACACGGTCTGGCACCCTGCCCTGCTCACCAAACTCTCTTCCTATGGTATCCAAGGCCATCTCCACTTGTGGCTCGCAGACTTCCTCTCCTGCCGCAGTTAACACATATCTCAGACAGAGCAAGGGTGGCGGTGAGGCCAGAGAGGAGATGGTAGAAGACAGAAAGACCACTGACCTGCCTGTGGTGAGAGACCCAGAGACTCAGCCTCATCGTGGAAGATACCAGTGATCCTAAATGCCTTGGTTTCAACAGCGTGAAGCCAAGAAAGATGAGAGGCGGGAGCACCAACCCAGAAGGGAGAGCAGTACCCGATCAGGCTATGGATGAAAGCTTTGTATGTGGTCAGGTTTTGGGACTGGCACAATCTGTCAACTTTCCGATCCCAGACCAATTTAACAAAACCAGTCCAAAATGAGAACAACGCAGTTTTAATCTTGCCAAAACGAAGTTTTTGCAAGATATGTTAGTCAGCTTGTATGGTTTTTTTTTTGTTTGTTTGTCTGTAATCATCTATAAAAAATTCTGCAGAACACAGTTATCATTGTAAATTTTTGTAACTTCGCATATCAGAGGCCTATAGAGGTCCCTTTCAGCGCATAAAATTTTGAAGGTCAAGGTCAAAGGTCTAGGTCACTTTGTCGCAAATCAGGGGAGTCGACGAAACCCTTATTTTGTGAGTAATTTTGATCGGATCGTCTTAAAACTTCATGGGAATATAGTTCATGGTCTGGCGCTCAGCTGATTAATTTTTGGTGGCGATTGGTCTTGACCTTCAGATGTTTTTTTTTTTTGTTTGTTTGTTTTTTTTGTCTGTAATCACGTATAAATCACTCTGCAGAGCACAGTTATCATTGGAAATTTTTGTAGCTTCGCATATCAGAGGCCTATAGAGGTCCCTTTCAGTGCATAAAATTTTGAAGGTCAAGGTCAAAGGTCAAGGTCACTTTGTCGCAAATCAGGGGAGTTGACGAAACCCTTATTTTTTGAGTAATTTTGATCAGATCGTCTTCGAACTTCATGGGAATACAGTTCATGGTCTGGTGCTCAGCTGATTATTTTTTGGTGGCGATTGGCCTTGACCTTCATGGTTAGCGCCTAAGGTCAAACATATTTGACCCCAAGGTCAAATTTTCAAGTTTTAAGAACCATATCGTGTAGTACCTCAAATTGAACACCTCGATGAGTGCTTTCTAGATATGTCAAGCTTGAGACGTCATGACATCATTTGGTGACGTTATGAGGCAAACGCATATTTTTCATGGTTACTCTGTAGAACGATTCTCATCGGAATCTATCGTAGGCAGATATTCCTCAAGGAGTCGCTCCTGGTGGATAGCAGCTCTGTTCACCTCAGTGTGACCTTAAAGAAGTCACACGTGGTCACCTTTTGGCAAGATACGGATCACCCTGTGGGTGACATTGGTTTTTGTTTTGTTTTTTTTATTAAGTTTTTTTTGTGTTTTGCTTTTGTTAGTTTTTTGTTTTTTTCTTTCTAGGGGAGAGGGTATGGGCGAAGACGGTCTTGGGTGAAAAAACACACAACAACCACACAACACCCCGTGACGAGACTCCCACTAATAACACTCCATACACATGCACACAATCACCCATCAATGCTCAAACTACCGAAAAGTCTTGCCGACATCAATACCCCTCTATCTCTAATACTTCCAGGTACCGATGTAGTTCCAATTTAAACTTATCTACTGTTTCTGCTGCAACTCCATTTACAGGGAGACCATTCCATGAATTAACTATTCTCTGAGCAAAAGATCCCTGCCTTTCTATCATATTAACTCTCCTCTTCTTTCCTTTCAGGCTATGGCCCCTGGTACTATCACTGTCTACTCTGCTGAATCATTCTCCTGTATTTATTATGTCTATACCTTTCATTATCTTAAACATCTCTATCATATATCCTCGTAACCGCATCCTTTCTAGTGTATAAAGCCCTGTCTCCCTCAGCCGCTCCTCATAGCTGAGTCAAGCTCGGCCCGGAATCAATCGAGAAGCCCTGAGCTGAACCCTCTCTGTGGCATCTATGTCCTTTCTGAGTTGTGATGACCAGAACTATACACAATATTCTAGATGTGGCCCTCACTAAATTCCTGTACAATGTTATCACCACCTCTTTTAATTCATAAATGATCCCCCTCTGAATACAACCTAAAATCCTATTTGCTTTACCTTTTGCTACCTGACATTGAGCTGCCTGCTTACCTCCCGTATCTATTACCATCCCCAGATCCTTCTCCTGTGTAACACGCTCCAAAATTACTCCTTACATCCTGTAATCTCTATTTTCATTGTTCTTTCCCATCCCCAGCACCTTACACTTGCTCAGGTTAAATTCCATCTGCCAATCTTTTGTCCAATCTATGCAAGTATCAATACTTTCCTGAATCTGATCACCATCCCCTCTGCTATCCACTTTACCTCCAAGCTTTGTGTCATCTGCAAATTTGGAAAGCCTACTCTTCACCCCCTTATCCAAATAGTTGATTTAAAGAATCTATATATTAATACTGAAGGACCAATTTTGTGCTCCTCCTAGCGGTCGCGTCACGTTTTTCTCGGTTCTGTGACCGGGACTGAAAGAAACTTCGTACCTGTAAGAGTGCATCGCACATGGTGGTAATAGTCAACTTTCAAATCTGAAGCAGAATAAACACTTTTCGTTTTACATTCGTTTACATGGCGATGTGTGACGTCACCGCTGAGAGGAGTCAGGACGTCATGACATCATCGGTCATCCGGTGACGTCATTACGTCCGTCGTCGACAGACCGTTACCGCTGAGAGGTGTAATTCCACTCCTCGAAAATAGCGTCTGCAATGTAAAACCCTCTTGTGCACATGCTGACGACCTCAGAATGTGAATTTGACACAAAAATGTAACAAGAAACATTGTACTGTATCTTCTATATATTAAGACTGAAGGACCAATTTTGTGCTCCTCCTAGCAGTTACCGCGTCACGTTTTTCTCGGTACTGTGACCTGGACTGAAAGAAACTTCGTACCTGTAAGAGTGCATCGCACAGAGTGGCAATAGTCAACTTTCAACTCTGAAGCAGAATAAACACTTTTCGTTGAGACGGGGCGAGGAGTGAAGAGGCGGGGGCGGGGGATGAAGAGATGGGGGCAGGAAGTGAAGAGGCGGGGGGAAAGGTAAGCAAATTTTTGGGTGGGGTAAGCAAATTGAAAGCGGGAGACGGGGGGGATGGGGCGGAGGCTGGGGTGAATTAGGCAGGGTTGAGTGTGAGGGGTGGACAGGGGGCGGGGGGCCGGGGGCAAGTGGGGCAGGGAAATCAAGAGACGGGGGGTGGGGAGTGAAGAGGCAGGGGCGGGGACGGGGTAATTACATTTTTGGGCGGGGGTAAGCAAATTGAAGGCGGGGGGTGGGAGGCGGGGGGGAATGGGGCAGGGGCGGGGGATGAGTAGGCGGGGGCAAGCATGCCCTGTCCAGTCCATGTCCCTCGAGTGTGGGTGAGCTGGTGAGGGTGGTTGAATGAACAGAATCCGTCTGTGACGGGGTTTCAGCTCGTGAATAATAATGGTCCAAGTGCTGATCCCTGAGGTACCCCACTACTTACATCCTTCCAGCAAGACATCCTCCCACTCACAGCCACTCTTTGCTTCCTATTACAAAGCCAGTTTGCAATCCAATTAACTACCTGACCAGCCACTCCACAAGCCCTCACCATGGATACCAACCTCCGACATGGTACCTTATAGTCTAGATATACTATGTCCACTGCCTTTCTAGATATACTATGTCCACTGCCTGCAGCCAACGTGCTGCTCCAGTGCATGCTCCTGTACCTGACCTGACTACCTTTCCCTCATCCACCCAATCAGACACTGCTTCATGGAACTCTGAAAGATTTGTTAAACAGGAATTACCTTTGGTAAACCCATACTGACTACCTTTAATTCCTTTGTATTTGTTTAAATTGTTCCTCATCTGGTCCTTAATTAATGTCTCCAACACCTTCCCAATTCTTCTCTGGATCCTTTCTTAAATAATGATGTTACATTTGCTACTCTCCAATCCTCCGGTACCTGTCCTGACTCCAGTGAGCTATTGAAAATATCTGTTAACATCTCACTTACCTGCTCAGCCACCTCCATCAATACTCTCAGGTGCATATTATCTGCCCCGGAGCCTTATCTTCACTTAGATTACTGAGCTGTTCCTTTATTTCCTCCACTCTAACCTGGATCTTCTGTAAAAGCCCTTTCTCACCTCCTTTATAGACACTCTCAGCTATTAGCAATTCTCCTGACTGTTCTTGTGTAAAAGTTGAAGCAAAATACCTGTTTAATAAGCCTGCCATCTCAGTTGTCTTCAACACAAAGTCGTTTGTATTATGTACATGATCGGACAGACCAACCAAGGGGATGATCATCCTTCCAGCAAATTTATTAATATTATCTGTTCAACAGTCCACACTGCTAACGATAGGTATGAGGGGAATCGGATCTGGTTTGTGTATGTTGGGAAGGCCATAGAAGGCTGGGATACTCGGTTCTGTGGGTGGATTTCGTTTTGTAATACCGCTGATTGTACCCAATGAGTGCAGATTATTAACCGTGGAGTATACTTTCTTCCTAATACCAAGTAGGATTGCGACCAAGCTTCTTATATGTTTTTTTTTGTCCTCCAAAAGGCTCACATATTTCTCATGATAGTCCTCATTGAAAACGATGATACATCTGCCTATATCCACTAGTGTGATCACAATGTTCTTATCACTGGCGAAGCTCTCTCTCTGTACCACCCACCAAGCGTTCTGCCTTTGAAATTGGATTTCAAGGAACGTAAAACGACACAGCTGGGATGATTGTGCGTGAGGCCGAAAGGAAATTACTCGGTGAAAGAACTCGACAAACCAATTTTCATCTGTTGACGTTTTACGTTATAAATTTCAACGTCTGTCACGTGATATTTCTTCAACGGTTCCCCACTGTACCTTTGAAAGGGTGAAGGGGTTCACTGCGCATGCGCAAGCTAATCCAGCATGAACGTGTGAAAATTCGCCATGTGGAGAAGTTCTCGAGATTGCGTGATGAATTCAGGGCTTTTTTGGGGATTTGAACCTGGGTGCCAAAAATGGGTTGAATCGAGAGGGAGATTTGTGGGTGAAAAACCTTTCCAAGAGTGTTTTGAGGATGGCATTTCAGTGCTCAGGGCCTAATAATGACACCATTTCCTTGTATATTACTCCTGACAAGATTTCTATTTCAGAATACAGAGCTGTTTCTGAGTCGGCCATTCACTCATTGGAACTCAACGAGGTACAAGCGGAGGAGCTTCGTTACAATGTCAGCACTACACTTTCTTACGTGAAGCTGCTGATGCTGAACATCTAAGACAGAACACTTGGCGGTATGGGAGCTTCACCAGTGAAAAGTGATGCATACCGAGATGTTCAGGGATTAACGTCACGAGGGGTTGAAGGTGCGCATGTGTCACGAGGAGAATAAGACGGTAGCAAGGCAGGGGACTTTCACTCAGAGAGTAGTTAATGCATGGAATGGTCTCCCTGGAAAGGTAGTGGCAGCAGAAAAAGTAGATAAGTTTAAATTAGAATTAGATAGGTACCTGGAAGTTATGGAGATAGAGGGGTATGGGGATGTTGATAAGACTTTTAGGTAGTTTGAGTATTGATGGGTGATTTGTACGGAGTGCTGTTGGTTGGGGTCTTGTTCGGGGGGGGTGGGGGGGAGGGGGGTTGATGTGTGTTTTTAACCAAGCCCCCTCCCTGAGGGGAAGAAAAGGGAAATAAAAAATTACCAAAAAAAAACTACAAAAAAAAGATATTTCATTAATTAAAAACATTATTTATTTATTTTTGGCATTTTCTTCCTTGGATCTTGTGTGGATGGGTTGGTGTGTTGTTCACGCAGGCATGATGGGCTCAATGGCCTCCACCTGTGTTGGATTTCCTTGTTCCTTGTAATAATAGAGAAGCAAAAAAAGCTGCAACGTTAACATAGTCAGGAGGCCCAATGCAGAATAGTGTACGACCCTGCTGATTCCGTGTTAGAATAGTGCAACAGGTGTAAATTGACTGTCCAGACACACAGAAACGTGAATCAACTTGTTGCCAACTCTGGATATGGATAGTATGGCCACCATTAAATACACTTTTCGTCATATTTCAGCCGCAAATTGACATGAAATTACAAAATTAGGGTCGATTTCCATGTTTTTGAGCATGCCTGAGCTGATGGGAGTATAGAAAAAAACATTGCTCCATCCATTTTCTAAAAATAATATGACTTGTTTTTCACTATATTATTTTTAAAGAAATGTTCAGGCTCGAATTAGAATGTCTGATTATACAAACCACAATCAATGAATTTTACAACTTTGCTATAAAATGAACCTAAACTGCATAACTGTGTGTTTTTCTGTTACCCAGGACTAACTGAAAAATGAAAGCCGCAAGATTTCTCACAG
This sequence comes from Eptatretus burgeri, assembly GCF_056783735.1. Classification (NCBI taxonomy): domain Eukaryota; kingdom Metazoa; phylum Chordata; class Myxini; order Myxiniformes; family Myxinidae; genus Eptatretus; species Eptatretus burgeri. The sequence goes on from NC_140974.1 coordinate 43,004,995, forward strand.
GGGGTTCAAGGGATCGAGAAGAAGAAGAGCATGTAGACTGGAATAAATGCTTTATTTGCCAGGACAGTTCAAAAACTAGCAAGTCAACGCCACTTCGAAAGACTACAATCGTTGGTGTGAAAACTGTAGCTGAATGTTGCAAAGAAAGAGAGAAATATAATGACGCTAAATATGTTGACTCATTCTGAAGAATCAGAAAATATTCTGTACCGGAGCACGTCGAAAAGATTCAATGGCACAAATTCTGCTATAGTGACTTAACTCACGCACAAAAAATAGACAGACTGAAGTCAAGGATTCAGCCACAATCTGTGACTTACGCAGAAGAGATACCCACAACATCAGGTTCCTCAGAGAAATACCATGTCCCAAAGTCACAAAGATCCGTGCACAGCGCTATGGATTGGTCAAAATGCGCTTTCTGCCAGACTGACATTCCTGGAAAAGCTGGTGTCCTGACAAATGTTGAATTTGATCACACATCATCCAGGATGCTTAGTTTGGCCCAATTTGACCCCACCATGCGTCACAGGTTTGCAGGTGTTTCAGACTTGATGGCAGCTGAAGGTAAATATCACCTCAAGTGTTATGTTTCTTTTTGCAGAAAGTATAAAAAGGAGAGTGGAGAGAAAAACCAGTCTCCTGAAAGCATCTGTTTCAGAAATGTGATGAACCAGCTTGAGAAAGAGCTGCAGAAGGGACATGTGTTTACCCTGAAAAACATCTGGGAACACTACAGCATGCTGTTATTGAATGATTTTGGAATTGAGGCTGGAGCCTACAAAAGCTACAATTTCAAGCAGAAAGTGGAGGTTCACTTTGGTAGTGACAAGGTGACATTCGTGCAGCCATTGGATGTCACAAAACCCCTCATAGTTGCATCCTCAACTGTGACAAAGTTTGCCATGAGAACCGCCGTGAATGATTTATCTGAAGAAGGTGAAAGTTCTGAAGAAGATGAATTGGCCCTGAATGAAGAAGATGAAAAAAAAAATAAATTGGCTGGATCTTCAGAGTGGGCATAAAGATTTACAGTGACGTAAAACGCTCTCCAGGGCATAGCATTATCGGTGGACTGAACACAGAAAATGCAGAGCGAATTGTACCTGAAACCCTGTACATGCTTGTAAAGCTTCTTTGTGGTGGTGACAGCACTGACAAGATGGACAATGAAGAAGCGGATGAGACAGATACCAAGAACAAAGTTCTGAGCATCTGCCAAGACATTATTCATGTGGCTTCAGGAGGCAAAAAACTGACCCCCAAACACCTGGGCCTTGGCCTTGCTCTTCACCAGGCTACACGCTCAAAAGAACCACATCTACCTGCACCTGAGAACTGTGGGTGGGAACAGGTCGTCAAAGATGGCAACAAGACATTTCAGCCGTGACTCATGACTGCACAGCCTATTACTGCTTACTGTGTAGAACTGACGACATGCAAATGCCGTGGGTCATGCTCAACTCGACGGTGCAAATGTACACGGAATGGACTGCCTTGCACGAAAGCATGTGGATGCAAAGCCCTTTGTAGGAACCCGTTCAGTGTACAAGCCGATCAATAGCTCTGAAAATTGTACTTGGGTGTTCTCACAACACTTTTCTCTTCTGCAAAGCAACGTAATTTTGTGTTAGAAAGAATCTGACAGCTGTTGAAATAACCTTTGACTGACTGTAAACCCATCTCCATCAATAGTGCTAAACATTTTCTTTTTCACATTTGTTGCTCGTATGTGCATTTTCAATTTCGTCTTTAAGTTGTCAATTATGTGAAAAGTTGTGATCCAGTACAAAAATAAAGCACAAAATAGTGTTCCTCGTGTCAGATTACATAGTATTTCACAATCATGACAAATTTCTGGCTAGTACAATTTGCAGTAAGAAAAAGACTAAATCTGATGGTGGCCATTTTGATTACTGTCATGGCGGCCATAATATTCAGATGCAGACTTGGCAACAAGTGGAACTAGACTTGGTCATGCCTAGACTCTTCAAAAACACCAGTTGCACCATTCTAACATGAAATCAGCAGCGAACCTATTTTCTAGGCGAGCTACAGATTTTGGCTTCTAGACTAACAGAACGATGGACATCGCCACCCATTTTGTAATGGCTCTTTTAACCTTACAATATATTGTTGCGGATCCAGAGTCTGGGTTCATCACGAGGGTGTTCCTCGCCCCTCGGACCCAATCGACGGGATGGAACCCGCCGGCCACATAACTCTGCAGTCTGAAGGGTTGCTCGGCAACAGTGGACTCCGATTAGAATCATTTCTCTTCTGTAACATTAAAAAAAAAATTATTTAATGAAGATCCTGTCAACCACTGAATTATTGATGCATCTTTGCTATCACCAACAATTCTGTACGACAATAACTCATAGATGATGCACTCATGGAATTCTATGCTTTTGATCAGTTTATTGTACTCATGACTTATGGTACTTCCGCTTCCGGTGCATTGTTCAATACACCACCTCTAGCAACCAACTGTATCTGGCTCGTGGTAATTTGTGTGCGTGCTCTACCCGTGGTTATTAATTCACCTCGCTCGGTGCGATCTATCACAGATCCCAAATTAGAAGAGCAACAAGCTCATAAACAAAGCAAAATCACAGGAGCATCCTTTCCAGATCACAGTATAAGTGTCGAAAAGTAAATAAATAAAAGTATAAACAAATCCATTATGTATACAAGTTGAAGTTCCTGTCTATAAGTGTGTCAGCAGCTGCTTTCGGTGCTGCTTTTGCTTTTCTAGCCTGGGTTCGAATCCCGACCCAGCTATAAGCTCTCATCTGGTATTTTACAGACTGGTTGATTTTATCAATTCAGGTACTGTCCCTCTGATGGATGTTACACATTGAGTCCCATCCGCCGGGACTAGCTGGTGGACGTTAAAGATGGTGTCGTTCGCGAAGAGTCGGCAAGCTATTGCCGGCTCCCTGGCCAAATTACAAACTCCTGACTAGCCTATTCGTGAAAGACTTGAGCCAAACTTCCCCCGGCCAACCCTGCAAGAATGAGGGATTTCAAACAAAGCATAAGGTGATCTTTCACCGGCCATGACTCTCAATCATGTAACAATGAGGAAGTGAGGATGAGCCGATGAGAGGGATGTGGCGGAGTTCGCGCCGCAGGTTATATTTGTCGCTGATAGTGTAGGCGCGATGAATGAGAGTGCTGCTCACAGACTGGATAGTTGAAAGATGATGAAAAAAGTGGGAGTTGAGGTAGTGGTCCATGTGAGTTGGCTTCCTGTACACCTTGAGAGGGCTTGCCATTAGGAGACTTGGTGATGAGGATGTAAAGAAAATATATTGACTTGTTGCTCGACTTCCATGGTGAATTTAATGTTGCAGTACTGATTGTTAAGGTGCCAAAGAAAAGTATTAAATCTATCTTGATGTCATCTACATGACGTAGCTAGAGCTTCAGCTGAAATTGTACTGAGAGGAGGGCTGAGCCCTCAAAAGTTCGAAACGTTGAGGCCTACTTTTACTTTTTCTTCTCTTATTTTGCCTTGGATTTTTTAAAATATAAAGAATATAAATAGCTCTTTTAGGAGCTACTACATGGTGTAAACCATAAACCTTTTACTTTATTGTTTTTCCACCATGGAAACTGATACACACATGTATATGCTGTTTGTGTGTGTGTGTGCATGTATTGTTATGGGTGTGGCATCAGTAACCTTGGGTCGTATATTGTCCCAACCCCACTTGTGAGGGTGTGGGTACAAAGACAGGGACAGGACTGAAGCTCGCAAGCTATCTGTGTTGCATTGGAAGCTTGCATAATTTTGTGTGGGGAGAGGGAGGTAAAGACGCCCTTTCGTAGCTGGTGATGTACCCCTTTTATGCTATTGGGCCAGTTTCCTACATGCAGGAGGTCTGTTCCATGGTATAAGTTCAGTGGCAACAATGGCTTCCTTACACAAGCTCCAATGAAATAATGTTGCATGAGCAGCATAGGCAAAATAAATACACACAAGTGTGGAGACGGCGATGGTTCACGAGGGGACGCCACGGGCAAACTGGCGGGAATCGGGAAAAACGTAAATGATGAAAGTTGTAGTACTCGAAGAGCACTACTTGCATACCAACTTCCATTCAAAACAGTTGAAAACCCTAGGAGCTCGATGCCCAATTTATTGATTTTTTTGACATTTTCTAAGTTCATGACCTTGACCTTGGGACGAAAATTAAAAATCGAGCTCCGTGGGGCTATGCAGGTGCCATTGGGTTAACCAAATACCGAAATCCCTGCCAGATTCGACAAATCCCCTAAGAGAAGATGTAACTTGAAACCGGCTACCCCCTAAAAACACATGTTTTTGGTGCGTGGCTCCGCCCATAATGGGCGCAGCACACCCATTCTCCGGAAAACATAACTACATCATGATACAAACCTCGCACCTTAATTTTATCAAGATCGGATCAAAACCCATGGAGCTATGCTCGGGACAGACAGACAGACAGACAGACACACACACACACCTATAACGAATATAGTGGTCACTTGCTCGTGAACCAATCGCACTTTACTGGAATGACCCTATCCTCTTAACACACACAGAGGCCACAGAACTATCCGACAGAGGCTGATACGTTAACACATCGAGATATCTAATAAGGGGGGAGGGGAGGCTTTTGAAATAAAATTTTAAAAAGCAGCAAAAACTAAGTTAAATGAAAAAGAGAAATAAAGGATTCTGGTTCAGGCCTGGTTGGCTTGCAATTTCATGGTCTCCTCTTGACTTTAAGGCAGGGGTGGGCATTTCCATTGGTCAGTGCTGCCCCTCGCCCCAACCAAGTATGGGGGCATCACCAATACCAGTCTAATCTCTCAATTGTAGTATTCTTTACATGGGAGAGAGAGGAAAATGGTTGCATATCATCTTCGATCAAAAACTATCTTGATTCCTCCTCCATTAGGCCGGCATGAAAGGTGGGGCATCTGATGTGCTTCATCATAACAATATACTTTCCATCAGGAGTTTTCCAAAGCATCCATTTATGTTCCAAAATAGTTACGTAATATCTTGCCTCTTTCCAAAATAAGAGACATCGCCTTCCATTCTTTGCCATGAAGGCGGAACCTTCAATATCAGGAGCATTGGGCCCATCTGAACACAGCATCGTACAGCTTTAGGGGTGGTTCTGTTGTTCTTGTACATGGCAGCTTGGCTGCTGGGTGGCTTTCATTTATTAGAAGCATAGCTGTGTCAGTGATGCTGTGCTCCTCTACCAGTCCACTGGTACTCATTTTGCCAACCTCAGAAGGATGACAGCTGAGTCAGCCCCACCGGCTGTTAATTCAGCAGCCAATAGGGCTCAAACTCAGGACCCTAACATCCTAAGCCAGCCACCCTAACCACAAAACCATTACCAGGGTTTAGGGAGTGGTGTAACTCAAAGATAAAAGAAAATAATAAAGGTGCTCGTCTTTCCCACAACTGAACCAGCATTTAATACATGGGACACTTAAACAGCACTTGTCACCATTATACACCATCTAAGCTATCGGCATAGATTTCTCCCTTCTTTCCACAACCCCAACACACATATATGTGTATATACTCAGACACATAACTTTACCTTCCCCTTGATAGAGCAGACATGAGCATGTTTTTGTACTTAATTGCACAAAGTTGAAACGGTAAAATATCTTTTTAGAAGAAAATATTTAAATATATTCTGTTGCCTATCACTCGTCCAACCCACAAGATCCTCCTGCACGATGCCCTCCCTTTGTGTTAGCAGATTTTTTTTCTTTTTTTTTTCACGTCCGATAGGCATCCCCACATTGGAACAATTTACAGCTGTGATAATAATGTGACCGCCCTACATCCCTGAAGGGCGCCAGTATCCTTGCAAAGTGAAACTGCATTTCCAATAGATGAGACAGCTCTGGGCAAGCCCAGTCCTGATTTGGACGAGTGACATTCCACCCGTAATTTCGTTTAATAAAAGGAGGCCTGATAGATAACATTAGAAGCGGTACAGAAGACGAGCTTTTCTTGAGCCGTGTGCCATCAATCACAAAGGAGTACTGTGCGCAATACTGGTGATTTCAACTCTAGTTTCCAAAACTAGCCAAAGCCAAACAGGCAATCACTGGCTCCAAGACTTACAAGTGAAAACTCAGATATTATTGAAATGGTAATGCAAGGAAATTGAACATCGGCCTTAACATTGCTTCGTTAAAATATTCTGACCAACATACAGTACTAATTAATAGTTTATTGTAATTTGTAACCACAATGTTTTCAAGGTAAAGCAGATTGATTTTTCTTGTAGTGCAAAAGGTCTAGTACAAACGACCAAAAACGTTTGAATCCTTTCAATCGTTTACTTCCAGAATGTGTTCCACCTATTCTTTACTGGTTTGGCAGGATAGCCGAGACCTGGAGGTATGCACACTCACTTTTGTGCTTTTAGCCTGGGTTCGAATCTCGACTAGCATATAAACTGTCTCCCTCACGCTGTTTGGAGTGAAGGATGATGCATCCTTCCCTGCCATCCATCCGAAGGATGTCTAGGGGAATGACCCATCGGCCAGCACTGGCAGTTGGTTGACGTTAAAAATCATTCAGTGTGTTTTATAAAGCGTCGGTGAATTTTCGTCCCTGGATGAATTAAAAAATCCTGGCACCTTCAGTCGAACGTCAGGCATGGCCAACTTTAGGCGTCCTAATTATTCCCAGAAGAAGGTGGGAATAATTAGGAGTGCTAAAGTTATAGTTGTCCTTATCTACTAAAAAAAGATGAAGTTGTGCCATCGTCAATTTTAAAAATGACGTTTTGGGATGGCGTGATTGCATGCATCGATTTACGATGGACTCCGATAAAATGGATGTGGTGTATGAATGCGTGCTAGCATTTGTGCCTGGCATACCATTGTCAAGTGTTTTGTGCCAAAGACGATTGTGCCTGGTGTACCATTGTCAAAGACAATTGCCATTGATTGTATACTTGCTTTTCAGCGTTGTCCAACTGCATGGTGGTACGGCTCATCGTCGCACGAGGTCATCGAGCTGCAGTGAGGAGATCCATCTTGAAAGGTAAGCTTTTCAGTTCACAAATGAAAACGCTATGTATTTCGTTTTTAACTGTAATTTATCATTTATCCATTTGTAGGTAGCCACAAGGGATGTTTCAAATGACTTGTGCATTTCAAAAGACAAGTTCTGTTAATTTTATGATATATTGGCCCCTTGTTTTGAAACCTGAAAGACAAATCCACACATCTCTGCTGGGCAATCGCAGTATTGAAACCTTGCTTCGGGGCCTTTGTCCATTGTCAACGAATGTCAAATATCGGATCTTAAGTCACCTCTTTGGTGTTGCACTCGTAATGTGAAATGCCTGTGGCATTACAATCAAGTACTGTACTGCGATGTAATTTGGAGGAAGCTTCTGACACAGTTCCTCACCGTGCTGCAGGGTGAACAGCTTAAAGCGGTGGCTAAAGGCTTCAAGAATGTGAATTGGATTTCCTGGCTAGTTGTACGGGTTGTCCATTGAGGGATGCCGTATGGTGTGCACGATTATGTGGACACTACACTGAGCGTGCCCTGAGGGCCTGGACCAAGGAAAGCGACAAGCATGAGTTCCATGGCCGGTTCGGAAATTGGCCAGGGAACCAGTGAGAATCGCCTACTCTTTGTGAAAGACATTATATGATACAAGGATACAAGGAAATCAGACACAGATGGAGGCCATTCAGCCCATCATGCATGCATGACATAAACACCAAACTAATTTATCAACAAAAGATCCAAAGAAGAAAATGCAAAAAAAAAATTTATTATTATTTATCTATTTATTTTAAGTTCTTGTAGTTTTTGGTTCACGAAAAAGTAAGTGACCACCATATTCGTTATTGGTGTGTGTCTGTCTGTCTGTCTGTCTGTCTGTCTGTCTGTCTGTCTATCTGTCCCGAGCATAGCTCTATGGGTTTTGATCCGATCCTGATAAAATTTTGGTGGGAGGTTTATATCATGATCTAGTTGTGTTTTCCTGAAAATGTGCATGGTGCGCCCATTATGGGCAGAGCCACGCCCAAAAAACGTGTTTTTTAGGGGGTAGCCGATTTCAATTTGCATCTTCTCCGAGGGGGTTTGTCGAATCTGGCAGGGGTTTCGGTATTTGGTTAGCCCAATGGCACCTGCATAGCCCCACGGAGCTCGATTTTTCATTTTCGTCCCAAGGTTAAGGTCACAAGGTCACGAACTTAGAAAATTACGAATTTTGACATTAAAATCCATCTTCTCCGAGGGGGTTTGTCGAATGTGGCAGGGGTTTCGGTATTTGGTTAGCCCAATGGCACCTGCATAGCCCCACGGAGCTCGATTTTTCATTTTCGTCCCATGGTCAAGGTCACAAGGTCACGCACTTAGAAAATTGCGAATTTTGGCATAAAAATCATACGACCACCCAAACTTTGAGAGCTAGGATGGCAATATTTTTTATGCATAATCTTGAGGTCATTCCCCACCTAAAGTCTTGAAACCATTTTGCTCTATCTCGAACACCTTACCCGTGGCGCCCCCTTCAAGTTTGTTTTTACGCTGATTTCATCAACGTATGGATAATCCGAGGAGTGCGAAATGCCAGATAGCCTATATGACGTTATATTGTTCCTGGAATGTCCCAGAGGACGTTTTGCACCAAAGGTCATAATCCTTGACCTTTGACCTTTAAAGTTCACAAAGGTCAAATTTTCAAAGTTGTGGGAATCAAACCTGGTTTTCGACATTCTTCGACGAACTAACTCCAATAAGCTATAGCACATATCCTGTTTCCTTATTTTAATGTCCACAACATTGTTTTGTGAGCTTTTAAAGGTTATGCAAAGGTCAAATTTTGAAAGCTGTTGAACGAAACCGGGTTTTCGACATTTTGCAGCTAATAACCTGTCACTCGTACCACATCATGTTGATCATTTCTGGGTGTGCTCTGGCTTTCAAAAGGAACTAGCCACTGTGGCTAATCCAGGTTTAGAATGATTAGCCACAGGAGAAAGGAAATAGCCACATATTTTATTCAAAAGTTTTTTTTTTTTTAGCAATATGAAATATTAAGTTAATTTTAAGGTGGATGTGTGAGTTTGATGGGTGAGGTTGGTTGGATGAGTGAGTTGGATTGTTCAGATTGGTTGGATGAGTGAGTTTGACGTGTGAGATTGGTTGAATGATCGACCATCAGTGGAGGTGGTGATTGTGAGGGATGGTGGTGGTGGTGATGGTATGTGTGTGTGTGTGTGTGTGTGTGTGTGTGTGTGTGTGTGTGTGTGTGTGTGTGTGTGTGTGTGTGTGTGTGTGTGTGTGTGTGTGTGTGTGTGTGTGTGTGTGTGTGTGTGTGTGTGTGTGTGTGTGTGTGTGTGTGTGTGGGGGGGTGGTGATGGTCGTTGTGCCTTTAGTATGTAGTAGTGGGGGATAGGGGTGGTTGTGGACCAGGATTGGACCTAGCTCATGCCAGTCAAACTCACTCATCCATCCAACCAATCTCACCCAATAACTTCACTCATCAAACGAATGTCACCCATCAAACTCACTCATCCAAACAAACTCGTACTACTACTGATTGTGTCAAAACTCACCTGGCAACCACTGACCCAACGAAGCATGTAGCGCCGAATCATTCCGGCGGGGGGGGGGGGTGGATTTTTTTTCAAAAAAATTAAAATAAGATTTTGAGACTAGAATCATGGGAATCATGCGTAATTTCGGTCGATTTTTTTTTTTACAAGAAACTAGTTTAAAACTACTAAAGTTAGTATATATAAGCTTGTACAAAATCACGCGTGATTCCCGTAATCAAAACATACAAAATGGCGGCTGTCTCAGCCATCTCAACGAAGGTTGAATTCTGTGCTAAAATCACCCAAAATTCGTATAAAACTGGTAAAGAAAACCACTAAAACATGGATTAACCACAGTGGCTAATGGGTGGTTGAAAATATTAGCCTCAGGTAAGGGGGATTCACCCTGTGGCGATGTGGCGAGCGGCAGCGCACACCCAGCATTTTTATAACTTGGTCAAAAATTATCACATTGTCTCATCCTTGACTTCTGAAACAATCTACATCATCAAATACCGCTCGTGAACCATTGCCGTCTCCAGACTTGTTGTATTATTATTATTATTATTAATTTTTTTTTGTATTTTGTATTTTTTTGGAAATACATAGATATGTGTATATTTTTCTTCTCCTCAGGGGAGGGGGCATAGACTTGGTTAAAAACACACATCGACCACACAACACCCCTTGACGAGACCCCACCAACAGTACTCCATGCACATGCATACAATCACCCATCAATGCTCAAATGACACAAAAAGTCTTGCCAACATCCCTATACCCCTATATCTCCATAACTTTCAGGTACCCATCTAATTCTAATTTGAACTTGTCTACTGTTTCTGCTGCCACTACCTTTCCAGGGAGACCATTCCATGCATTAACTACTCTTTGAGTGAAAGCCCCCTGCCTTACTATCGTATTAACTCTCCCCTTCTTTACTCTCAGGCTATTGCCCCTGGTACTGTCACTGTCTACTCTGATGAATAATTCATCTTCTCTTATTTTATCGATACTTTTCATTATCTTAAACATCTCAATCATATCTCCTCGAAACTGCCTCCTTTCTCGTGAATAAATCCCTGTCTCCTTCAGCCGCTCCTCATAGCTGAGTCTACCTCGGCCTGGAATCAATCTAGTAGCCTTGCACTGAACCCTCTCTATGGCATCTATGTCCTTCCTGAACTGTGGTGACGAAAACTGCATACAATATTCGAGATGTGGCCCTCACTAAATTCCTGTACAATGTTATCACCACCTCTTTTGATTTATAAATGATCCCCTTCCGTATACAACTTAAAATCCTATTTGCTTTACCTATAGCTGCCTGGCATTGTGCTGCCTGCTTACCTCCCATATCTATTACCACCCCCAGATCCTTCTCCTGTGTGACACGCTCTAAAATTACCCCTTGCATCCTGTAATCTCTATTTTAATTGTTCTTTCCCATCCCCAACACCTTACACTTGCTCAGGTTAAATTACATCTGCCAATCTTTTGCACAATCTATGCAAGTATCAATACTTTCCTGAATCTGATCACCACTCCCCCCCCCCCGTTCCCTCCCCCTCCTGCTATCCACCTCACCTCCAAGCTTTCTGTCATCTGCAAATTTGGAAAGCCTACTCTTCACCCCACTATCCAAATCATTGGTGTAAATAATGAATAACAATGGTCCGAGTACTGATCCCTGAGGTACTCCACTACTTACATCCTTCCAGCAAGCCATCCTCCCACTCACAGCCACTCTTTGCTTCATATCACTAAACCAGTTTGTAATCCAATTAGCTATCTGACCAGCCACTCCACAAGCCCTCACTTTGGCTAACAACCTCTGATGTACCTTATCAAATGCCTTCTAAAAGTCGAGATATACTATGTCCACTGCCTTTCCCTCATTCACCCAATCAGACACTGATCTTTAAGGTAATGAGCGGCACACCCATTGATGCAATGCCCTGTCTGCGAAGCACCATGGGTAACCTGGGTAACTCAAGAGAATATGGTCGGTTCGGGAATCATACCCAGACTAGATAGTTCAATGATGAGTCTGCTACCTCTGAGCTATCCTGACTGTCCTAAAAGTTCCATTCCAAGTCAAGGTGGTGAATACCACAGTGTGCAGACACCATAGAAGGATTCGATTTTGACTCTCGTACCATCTGAAACACACTCCAGTAATTTTAACCACAAGTGGTAGCATTTGATCATCTATACTAATAAAAGTGTGCGTGCGTGCGTGCGTGCGTGCGTGCGTGCGCGCGCGCATCAGTATGTCTCCTCCATAACTCCAAAACTATAAAACCAAGCAGCCTGAAACTTTGCATGCATATTAACAAAACTCCAAGGAAGTGCAAGAGTGAAAATTGGGTGTTTGGGTTACTTGAAACACCCCTTTTGAAGGTAATTAATGACATTACTTAATTTTATCCTTCATCAGGCGATCCCCGGCTGCCCGGCTCTCTGGCTCTAAAGGTGTTTCCTGGGTAACCTTGCTGGGGTCTGAAGCTGCCATGTTTTCTGGCCTGCTCAACCATGTCTTTACTTGGAACAGGCCACAACGATTTCTTAACGTTAAAGTTGTTGTTTTCACTTTCCTCACTCATATTATCAAATGCTTGTTCATCATAGCTACACAATTCGGACATATTTGACATTTCAGGCATCTCCTGGAGGTAAAAATAACGTACACGTCACATCGACCGAGCTGTGCGATGGCGAGTGGTCCATCAGGTGGTGCCTCGCCGGCTGAAAATGTTGTGCAACTTCATTTTTAGACGACATCTCTTTGTTTAACATCATATAACCGTCACTTCGACATTCATACATTAAAAAACCCCTCCATTGACCTCGTGCTCGGAGTTCCTGTTCAAGGAATTACAAGGTAATTATGCACAGGGGGAGGCTATTCGGCCCATCATGCCTGCACCACACCAATACCAGATGTCATAAATCCATCAATAACCCTTCCTTTCATATGCAGCCTTTTGGCTGGTACACTGGTACTCATTTCGCGACCTCGGAAGGATAACAGGCTGAGTCAACCCCCTGGTGTTAATTCAGCAGCCAACAGGGGTTGAACTCAGGACCCGAGGATCCTAAGCCACCACCATAACCGCTAAGCCAAAACCAGGTTCCTTCATGTCAGTTTGAGCTGTGAAAAGCATGTGCCGACATTTTGTGGTCGCTTTGGATTGTTTTTCCTTTGAATTAAATTTTGTTATTTGTTCGCTTGAATTCCATATTTAAAGAATTATATGGAACCAATGTGGAACTTTTTGGCCTAAATGCAAAACGTTACACTTGGCGCAAACCTAACACAGCACATCACCCAAAGAGCACCATCCCGACTGTGAAGCATGGTGGTGGCAGCATCATGTTATGGGGATGTTTCTCATCAACAGGAACTGGGACACTTGTCAGGATTGAAGGGAAAATGGATGGAGAAAAATGCAGAAAAATTACAGAGGAAAACCTGCTGCCCTCTGCAAGAAAGCTGAATTGGGATGGAAGTTCACCTTTCAGCATGACAATGACTCGAAGAACACAGCCAAAGCTACACCGGAGTGTCTAAGGAACAAAAAGATAAATGTCCTTGAGTGGTCCAGTCAGAGCTCCGACCCAAATCCAATTGAAAATCTGAGGAATGACTTGAAGATTGCTGTCCATCAACGCTCCCCATGCAACTTGACCGAGTTTGAACAGTTTTGGGGGGGGGGTTATTATATACACACTCATACACTATCGTGATTGTACATGCACTTGAATCGTGGTTATACATATGTGATCGCACGCACAAAGGTGGATACTTGAGACCTGGGATGACTCTGTTCCACCTTCTAAAACCCACATATGGAGATAACAACCAATGACACTGATTACAACAGCCTCTCCCTTTTGGGAAAGGATAACTGCAGGTGGGGAGGGGAGTGGGGGTCATTTATTTTCCAAAACAACTGATTGCAAATGCCAGAGGAAGGATAGATTGGCAATGCCATTGGTCTCAGAGGAAAAAGAGATTGAGACCATTTTATCCTGAAAGGGCAGGCTCACCGTTGTGCACTCTGCATGCAGACCACAAATTTAAACATCTTTGAATTACTCGTATTAAAGTTTGTTTGATTTAACTTTCAGAGTCAAAGACAGGCTTTAAGTGTCACCATGACAGAGAGCTAATAGGACCTCATTCCTGGTGGTGTAATCTGTCTGGTTTCGTGGCCAAGCTGTTAATGTATAAAGCGTGTCCACTTTTCAATGCAGGAAAAATATATTGGCTCATCTACAAACAGCATTTGTTTGCTCAACAGCGTGATGCCCAAGACCCAATCTTGGCAGCTAACCTCAATCACCATTTATATTTTGATCTGATGTTAGCCCGGCTTCACCTGCTGTTGCATCAGTTTTGGATTAAACCTGTCCTTGTAAACGAAGGAATGAGCTGCTAACATTGAAACACCATCCTACAATCAACCAAATGGTCAGTATTTATCAAGTTTCCAATTGCAGGCTTTGCTTCCACCTCAAATTGGTTATGGCATGGACATGTACCAAGCCTTCTAGTGGAATATTTTTTTTTAGGTTACCCAATTGGCATCCTAGTGCAATGAGCACTCCTGTATTTTGTCCTGACTCAATTGAAGTCTCGCATTTTGTATCGATTTATCAGTTGTTCGAGTATATACAAGTCATAGTGCACACATGTCCTTGCAATTCATTCTAATGTATGAATGCAAACTCTGTGAGCATTAGCCAATGTTTGGAAGAAGAAAAAAAAATCCATCTTGGCCTGGATAATTAATTACCGAATTGTAGGCTGCATTTTTATTTTTATTTTTTTGTGGATCATTAGACCCAGGTTATGTTAGTTCCTGGAATGCGGGCTCTCTCTGCTGGCTCTCCTACAAGCAGAGGCACAAATCCTAGCCACCTTGACTGGTGAAAGCGGTAAAAAGAGCCAAATGTCATAGCGACAAAGAGCTGAAAAGCAAGAGAGTAAGAGAGAAAAGTCGTAAGAGCTGGAAAGCAAAAGAGCAAGAGAGTAAGAAAGGGCTCACCATTCCGCATCAGCAGTAGCCATTCACATAGTGCATCATGCAGAGTAAGATGATTAACGAAGGAAAGGCCTGGTGGTTACATACACATGCTGCTCTTGCTTTGAGACAATCAGTGGGTGTCATGCAGATGATCCATATGGAAGATATACCACACATTGCTGTTTCTGTCATATACATTATACATTATGGCAAAGCCTCATTGCTATCAAATATGTGAAGTGAAAACCCATCATTTCATTAATTTGTGGACATTTGAGATAAAAAAATCAAGAGTACATAGTTTTGTATGCTGACCATAATGGTGCCTGGAAACAGTCTATCCTCCATCTAAAAAGGATTACAGATGGCACCAAATTCAAAACTAGATATCAACATCAATCCAAAAGGCCTGAGTGTGTAAAGATATCCCTCGAGGTCATTCACGATAACAGTTCAGAGATGACACATCCAGTTTACCTTTCCTCGATAGGTGGTGGTGCAAAACATGCCCCTCCCTCCATCATATTCTGGCATAACGCCATAATGCTGACATAAAGTTAATCCGTGAAGATATTGCTTTATTGGATTGCGTGACAAAATTGCTTTTGAAAGACAAAATAGTATATTGTGTTTCCAAAGCACTCCTCTGGGGTCTCAGAATCCATTTATTACGATCCCTGCTTTAAAATGTCTTATTTCTTCTCGCAGTCTTCACCAGCCACAAGTTAATTTTGCCTCAATATACATCCTAGCCTAATTTGATGCAATGTTTAAGGAAAGTCAAGCAAGTCTTTTGCACTTGTATTGTTCTGCATCAAAATCTATCTTTGTCAATGACTTCCACAGCATGGTGATCTCGCTACACTCACTCAGCACATCAAATTTATTTTCCGTTTTTGCAAACTTCCTTTTTCTTTTCCAAACCCTGCTGGCTTTTATAACTTTCCTCATTTCCTCCTTTTTGAACATTCCACGTGGAAACTTTTTGAAACATGACGAATAGTCGAAGATGTGAGGCAAAATATTGATGGCCGCTACTTTTGCAGTAGCCGCAGTGAACACGAGTGTAGTGATCGATGCAAAGACCTCTTTTAAGCCTTTTATTTACTGCATCGGGGCAGCTTCATGAATTGTTTTGTGTCACTATTTTATGTGGTCATGACCAAGCTTCTGGGATTGCAGGTTTAAATCCCACATTCTGTGCTGTGTTGCTACTAAAGCTTCACAAACATGTCGACCACACTCATAAAAAAATATATAAATCATATGCCATGCCTCTGAATCCTACATTTATGATTACAAGATTTTCCACTTGCCTAGTTATAGACACTGTGAAAATGAACGAGTAATGAATGAACGAACAATAAGCATGCAAATAAATTTCATATCAGAGGTTGTAGCAGCATGTTTTAAAGGTTAGCGGAATGCGCTTTATTTCTCTCGGTAATTGTTTTCTCGAAGGAAGAATGATGCCGATTTTTCATTGTACAAAGTACTTTTATTGAAAAATATTGACAATAATGTTTGTCTTATTAAATGAAATGTTCGATAGCCTCTGGCGAAAGAACACTGAGTGATGCTTTTTACAAAACATTTCCAAATGGATTGCGTGTAAGGTCAGAAATAAAATACATGGAAGTCTTGGAAATTAATTGCGAAATCAATAATTGTATGTTGCTGATGAAAAAAACTTTTTTCATGGGTACACATACTGATATACACTAGCGGGGTATTGCCTACACATCGTAAGCAATAATGAACCGAGTTTCCCCATTGCTTCGGGTCGCTCATCTCCCCTCCTTACAAACATGATTAATAATAAATATCATCATTTAAAACTTACCCTGTGCATTGACAAGCCCCAGATATGACCTTCCTATCAGTGTTAAGAAGCAACCAAACCAGATACAGTCTCTCCCTCTGGGGGGGTGGGGGGGGGAGTCTACCTGAATGTTGATCATGACGGCATCGGCTTTCCCATTGAAGACTCCATTAAATAAATCACCAAGCCTGCCATGTTCACAAGAGGTAATCCCACAAGGTTCAAAGTCCACTAGCTGGCAGCTATTGTCGAAGGTTTGGGTGGAACGCACCTGTCTATGAACATTCTGGCCTTGCACTTCGGGCCTTGGGCCACGTCCTCGAGAGTTTACATTATGTGGAGTTGCAAGCTATCAGCTGTTTGGGCGAGTTCTCTCAAAGTTTTCCAACTCCTTCATTATGCAGAGGCACACCCCTTTCTCACAAGTATGTTTCCGAGTATTTTTGCCTTTTTTAGAAGCTCTGTGAGCCATTTTAGGAAACAGTCCTTATCTGGCACACACAATATACTTTATGATGCCTGAACACCGCTGTTTCCTGGGGTTTCTGCACACGTATGCTGAGCATTCTGGGGCAGAATACATCATTTTGAAAATGGCATATTGGTATGTCCTCCTTGGATGCGATCTGGCAAAATCGTTATATCTCTAAAATGGCTACAAAACCATGTTTGTTTGAAAACTGTTACTATACCATTGTTATGATGGCCTCGCAAAGCAAAATTTGTTTTCCACTAATGATACAGAAAAAGCACTGATATTGTATTTCAAGACATTTATGCTTCCGTCATACCACGCATGATCAATTTCAGTGTCTGGTGAGGTAAAGTTAGATTGGGTTCATTAAAACTTTGCATTAGTTCTGACCCAGCTCTCACAGTATCATTGTGAAACTGCCACGATGCATGTCTTCACAAAACGCTGTTATTCCCCAGTTGCCTTAACTTTGGGAATGGAGATGAATTCAGAATTTGAGTATTCACATATTTGGGGGGGACCAAACACAATATTTACAGAGACCATCTCCTACTACTGCAGTGACTATAAATAAACCTGTGACTGTTGAAATACCAACTCAAATGTACGGCCTGTCTTATTCCATAAAATTGTCTGGGTCCATAAAAAGTTGAAATTACCATCTGTCTTGAAATGATGATTGATGTCTGATCTTTCCACCAATGTCAGTGATGGGATAGAAAACTTTCCAGTTCCCAAGTCACCAAAATCGTAACTCGCAAGGTGGTGGATGGTTCAGCCGTGGTCTTTGTTAGACTCAGTGTTTCTTGTAGAAGCAGACAACGAACCGTTTTAGAAGAAAGGGTTCTGTTCGTCACAGGTTTATGTAAATTGTTCGACTCCCTGCTCTTTCGTATATTCTTCTCCTTCTATCCC
This sequence comes from Eptatretus burgeri, assembly GCF_056783735.1. Taxonomy (NCBI): domain Eukaryota; kingdom Metazoa; phylum Chordata; class Myxini; order Myxiniformes; family Myxinidae; genus Eptatretus; species Eptatretus burgeri. The sequence goes on from NC_140974.1 coordinate 43,022,825, forward strand.
CTCCTGTATCCTTCATTATGTCTTTTCTGGCTTGCTCTTGAAGAAGGAGCAATTCCAATATTAGTGTTTAATGGAACTTGAAGCCTGAAGGTTGTGGTGGAAATTCCCCCAGAACCCCCCCCCCCCCCACAAGATCTGCACTTGAAGTTATAACATTATACAAACTACTAATCTCTAACTGTGTAATAAGCTCTCTTGCAGTGCCATGGTGTATTGTATAGATGTTCTCTCTGGGCTACTGCTACCAGTCTCACCTTGCATGGTGAGAAGCAGTGGATTCCAAGACCCTGAGGATAATTGGAATTATATAACAGGAATATGAGTTCCAAGGCCTGCTCCTCTCCTACCACTGAAAGGTGGGTTGCCTAGCAGTTTCTCTACCCCCTTCATTTCTCTCCAAGAACAGGCAAACTGCTCATTTCCACTCTTTTGTGTCCCTCTTCTCTCGACCATGGAATCACATCCCTGTGCCCATGCAGTCATGTTCTTCTCTGCAGTTCTAATAAATGTTGAGCAGTCACCATCCCGTGTTATCACCTCTTCCGATACTCTTAATTATGTCTCTTCTCAATAACTGGTGTCTCCTTTCGACATGCACTTTTCACATTTACCCTGTTTGTCAGTTTTTCCTGTCTGATTGCATGTTCCTTATCTATTCAACCCACGCTTTCCCTGCCTGCCCCGAATGTCCTCTACTTACCCTACCTCCCTCTGCTTCATCACTGCATCAGTGTCATCACTCTGCCATTCAGTTCTTTGAGTTTCGTTCTCAAATAATTACTTTTTATAAAGAAATAAAAATCCAAACTTTTATAGCTGGTCAACATTCGAACCCAGGTTAGACAATTCAGTGGCAAGTGTGCAACCCTCCAGGCGATCCTGCCAGGCCATGGACAGTAATGATAAGCATGAACAGTAAAACTTTCAACACCGAGAAGAGATTCCAGCATAATCTCTGTGGATTTCCATAATGCTGACAGCACATACTTTGAACACACCATTTTCCCCCTAATATCACAATGGAAGAGTGTTCAAAGTGAATATGGTAGTAAGGATCTTTGGGAAGGTTACAATGTTCTTTCTGCAACACATGATGCTTAGAGAGAGATGAAGAGGCTGTCCTTGAGGTGGGAAAGCTGAGCCAGCTCCATGAGAGCCACATAGTTTGCTGCTGCAGCCATTGTGACAAGCAGTGATGCAGGGGAGGATTAGCATTTGGTGGTGCTCACCTCCGCAGCAAAAAGGAGTGACCTTCTGACACCAAATGCTACATCAGGAATAGTATGATAGGCACGTTGTCCCAATGTTCTCCCAAGCATCGATAAAACAGACAGACAGCAGGAATGTTGGAAACAATGGAGCTACCACCGGCTGTGCTTAAGATGAATGAGAGCACGGGGGCATCTGGAGCTGTTTGCTTTGCAAGGAATCATAAGGTGAGTCACTCCACAAGCGCAGCATGCCAGACCGGGTGGCGTTTGTACTCTGATGCCATTTATATAGGTAGCTTGGTATTGCCTTCACGAGCACCCACTATTATCTGTGGGTCTAACTACTGTATCTCCAGCACACACAAACGAATGCTAACAATGGTTCCATACACTTTCATCCCCAGCTTCCCTCACAATCTTCTTCCCTTTTTTTTTTTCTTAAGATACCCTCCTCCCAAACTCACTTGCCAACTCTTTTCTCTCCTCCTCTCCCTACTTTCCTTTTCTAAATCCACCTTCTCACCTCCCCCTGTTGTTATTTACACTAATTGGATGATGTGCATTTACCAGGTATCAACGTGGTCACACCTTGCTGAACAAGTCTTGCGTGCCTTCACTCCTTGAGGATGTAACAGTGGAAAAGCGTCGAAACCGAACTCTTGCCCCATGTAGTTTAATCGGTAATCGCTCATATTGCTAACCTTGTGATGGATAGCTAATTACTGAGGAAAACAGTTCATGTGGATAACAAAGAGTTTAAGCCATGGTGGCAGTCGCATGGTTTTTCATTCTGCTTCATTGCTGACATTTGGCTGCATACACTCTACCTGCAGGCTTTGACTATAACACATCAGACTGATAAGACGTGACTATGATCTACAGATTCATTTACTGCTTCCAGTACTTCAAGTGCAACATATTGAGAACTGAAAAGCGTAAGAAAAGTCTTTTGATCCTAACAGCCACAGACTATTGAAATTAGGATACGAGCAATATTTCCAGGAGATAACGAGAGACATTTGACTATGACGATGATGACGACTACTACTACAACTACGACTACCAGTACTACTTTTTATAACAGCCCAAATTATGTACGTTTTTGTGCCAGACTAGCCAGGCCTAATTAATGTTCGAATGAAGGTGAATTTGGCAGGATTTTATCGTTTGTTCAGGGTGCCGGAAATAACTCACCTACTTTTCATGAAAGACACTGAGATCTTCAATGACTATTGCTGAAAGAAGTTGCGTCCTTCCGCTGTATGTCCGACACATCGATGCATCATCCTGCAGGCGAAACACCAGTGCGTGTTCACCAGGCAGGTCAAGATTCGAACCCAAGCTGGACAACTCAAGGGCTAGTCGGAGTTCAAACACCTCTCAGCTATACTGCCTGTCCTCAACAGGAGGCGTTTATAAACTGATGCAGCTTGATGTTGGCTTAACGTTTAGGGTGGCTGCCTTAAGATCCCAGGGTCTATGAGTTCAAGCCCCTGTTGTGCTGTTGATTTAACACAAGGTGAGTTAACTGAGCTCGTCATCCTTCTGAGGTTGGCAAAATGAGTGTCATCTTGCAGGTAAGAGAGAGGGGGTACTCCATCAGTGGCTGCCGCATAATAAACAAGTGGTGCCAGGCACAACAAATCCCACCCATTTAAGGCATAAATTTATTTTGGGGATCAAATTTAAATTTGTGAATTTAATATATCCTTTACCTGAATGTTGATTATAAGGAATATTTTAGTCTTAGTTTGAAGTCGATTAAACCATTTTTGACGAAGTTATGAGCGAAAATGATTTTGACCTTTTCGTGACCTGACTTTGACCTTTGACCTAATTGGACCCAAAAGTTAATGGGGTCGTCCGAGGTTCATTACCCACCTGTGGATACAATTTGACAGTGTTTGAGCCAGCCGTTTTCTCATAAAGTTGTATTTTCGTAACCATGTTTTAGTTTTAATGGAAAATTTGTAATTTTGACCGATGGCCATGACCCCCAAAACTTCGGACCCTACCGATCTTCACAAATATGAATTTTCACTGTAGGAATGGGTAGGATTATAAGGGACAAATAGAATAAGGTTCACTATAAGCTTAGTTTGAAGTAAATCAGATCATTTTTGACGAAGTTTTGAGCGAAAAACGATTTTAATCTTTTCGTGACCTTGACCTTGACCTTTGATCCAATTGGACCTAAAAGATAATGGGGTCGTCCAAGGTTCATGGCCCACCTGTGGATTAAATTTGATAGTGTTTGCTAAAGCCGTTTTGCCGTAAAGTTGCTAACAGACAGACAGACAAACAAATAAACCAATGTCACCCGCAGGGTGACCCGTATCTTGCCAAAAGGTGACCACGTGTGACTTCTTTAAGGTCACACTGAGGTGAACAGAACTGCTATCCACCAGGAGCGACTCCTTGAGGAATATCTGCCTAAGAGAGATTCCGATGAGAATCGTTCTACAGAGTAACCATGAAAAATATGTGTTTGCCTCATAACGTCACCAAATGATGTCATAATGTCTCAAGCTTGACATATCTAGAAAGCACTCGTCGAGGTATTCAATTTGAGGTACTACACGATATGGTTCCTAAAACTTGAAAATTTGACCTTGGGGTCAAATATGTTTGACCTCAGGTGCTAACCATGAAGGTCAAGGCCAATCGCCACCGAAAACTAGTGACCTTGACCTTTGACCTTCAAAATTTTATGCGCTGAAAGGGACCTCTATAGGCCTCTGATATGCGAAGTTACAAAAATTTCCAATGATAACTGTGCTCTGCAGAGTGATTTATACGTGATTACAGACAAAAAAACATATGAAGGTCAAGGCCAATCGCCACCAAAAATTAATTAGCTGAGCGCCAGACCATGAACTATATTCCCATGAAGTTTGAAGACGATCCGATCAAAATTACTCAAAAAAATAAGGGTTACGTCGAGTCCCTTGATTTGCGACAAAGTGACCTTGACATTTGACCTTGACCTTCAAAATTTTGTGCGCTGAAAGGGACCTCTATAGGCCTCTGATATGTGAAGTTACAAAAATTTCCAATGATAACTGTGCTCTGCAGAATTTTTTATACGTGATTACAGACAAAAAAAAACATACAAGCTGACGAACATATCTTGCAAAAACTTCGTTTTGGCAAGATAAATATGCGTTTGTCTCATAACGTCACCAAATGACGTCATAATGTCTTAAGCTTGACATATCTAGAAAGCACTCATCGAGGTGTTCAATTTGAGGTACTACACGATATGGTTCCTAAAACTTGAAAATTTGACCTTGGGGTCAAATATGTTTGACCTTAGGCGCTAACCATGAAGGTCAAGGCCAATCGCCACCAAAAATTAATCAGTTGAGCACCAGACCAAGAACTATATTCCCATGAAGTTTGAAGACGATCCGATCAAAACTACTCAAAAAATAAGGGTTTCGTTGACTCCCCTGATTTGCGACAAAGTGACCTTGACCTTTGACCTTGACCTTCAAAATTTTATGCGCTGAAAGGGACCTCTATAGGCCTCTGATATGCGAAGTTACAAAAATTTCCATTGATAACTGTGCCTTGCAGAATTTTTTATACGTGATTACAGACAAACAAAAAAAAAACAAACAAAAAAAAACATACAAGCTGACTAACATATCTTGCAAAAACTTCGTTTTGGCAAGATAACAAACAAACCGGACGATTACAATATCCCGCCCCCTCCTGGAGTCGACGCAAGTTCTTCTGCTGCCTTTACTTCCAACACAATGGAGAAGAATAAACAGAAATTCAGCAGAAAAATGTAGATAAATTACCATTTAATAAAGACACATGCAGGGTTTCCTTTCTCCATGGTCTGCTTTGAAAAAAATGCAAGCCAGCCGGCAGTTCCTCGTGAAAAAGCACAAGAAAATGATTTAGCTTGCCATTTGCCATAAAGCCTCCAAAAGTGATGTGTTTTTTTTTCTCTTTCCTCGTCTGGAATTGTCTTTGTGGTTAACTTTGAAACTGTGTCGTTAGGGTAGATCAGTGATGTGGAAATTGTCCTTTTGCTTTGGGAGTATTTTACGAGTTCACAAAGAAACTTAGCATTTCCTATCCGTAGCTCTTTTCAAAGCTTGGGCCAGAAGCGAAAATTCATGAGCATATTGTGAGCAATAAATACATTCGAAGTTGGAGAAGTATTCTTCAAAAGAAACTATGAGGAAAAGCATCGTTACATGCAACATGACAATATACAGGGTGTCCGATAAAAGGTTGCACAGTTGTTAACTCCATCACTGAAGGTGGATGGAGGTTGTTTTTACCTCTGTCTGTCAGTTTGTCTGTGTGCAGGATATCTCAAGAGGTTCTGGATGGATTCAGACGAAATTTGGCGGACAGGACGGGTGTGTGACGATTAAATTATTAGATATAGTGAAGATCAAAATCCAGATCTGGAAACTAGAATTTTTAAGTGATTCTTCAGCATTGAGATATGGGGCCAAAAACGATGTATAGCATGATATTTACCCCTGCCACTGAAGGTTAAGGAGGTTATGTTTTCACCCCTCTCTGTCTGTTTGTCTGTCCGTCTGTGTGCAGGATATCTCAAAAAGTTATCGACAGATTCAGATGAAACTTGGTGGACAGGTTGGGGGTGTGGCAAGGACGAATTGATTCGATTTTGGTGAAGATCCGAATCCGCATCTGGATACGAGAATTGTTTAATTTTTCAAGTGATTCTTCTCCATTGAGAGATAGGGCCAAAAAGATGTATGGCATGATATCTCAAAAATGTATTGGGCCCAATATGTTCTCGTGGATCAGGCATTACGTGGTGGAGGTATGCGCTCTACTGAGTGCCCTTCTTGTTCAAAATGTTATGGACGGATTCAGATGGAATTTGTTGAACATGTTTGGTGTCTGCCACGAGTGAATTGATTTGATTTTGGTGAAGATCCGAATCCAGATAGCATAATTATTAAAGTAATTGTTCACCATTGAGAGATCAGGCCAAAAATGATATGTAGCGCGATATTTCGAAAAGGTGTGGATGGATTGTGACAAACTTGGTGGATTGGTGGATGAGTTGGGTAGGTGATAAGAACAAGCCGATTAGATATTGGTTAAGATCTTGATCCAGATCTGGCCTATCAGTGGGATACAAAACGTAAACTGTTCAGTCTGGTGGAGGTTTGCGCTCCACCGAATGCTGTTCTAGTTTAGTCCTGTATTTGATTATAACACTGGCATCTTTAGAAAGGGCATCACAAAGAGGATCTTTTGTTTTCTTACCAGCCTCAGTGGTGTAATGGTTGGAGCATCCGCTCTGAGTCTCGAAGGTCAGCGATTCCAAGCTTGGCCCAGTCGTACATAAGGCATCAAAAATAATTTGTGCTGTTTCTTTTCTTGATGCTCAGCATTTTAAAATGATAAAGCATGGACAAACTAACCATAAGTTGATAATATCTCAGGCTTTGATGGGCCCAAGAGCCTGCCTCAATATTCCTTGTAAGGGAACTTATCATCATCATCATCATCATCATCATTATCATTATGATCATCTTGAATGTATCGGATAGGAGGAGGACATCCTGGTCTACACTTCCATATTCGTTGTTTGCATTGGTTGGTACATATAGTTAGGGAATTTTAGCAAATTGTATTGACCATCTGTGAAAAAAATTGCTTACCAAAAAATTTCTTCACTAACGTATTCATCTAAGTGTCGACTAACACCTATCAATTAGGGCAAACCCAAATCCTTTTGGAAAATTCTGGGGAGGCAATCAAAGTTCGGGTGCTCAGAGGGCCTGCGCGAAAAAAATCAGAAAATTAACTTTTGCCAATATTGAATTGTGGGATGTCTCACTAGGGGTTGTTTGGGGTGCTGAATTGATTCCAATCATTATTTTTGAGAAAAAAAACACTCCTTGATCATATAAAATGTATTTTATCGACATTTTTTAACAGAACTGTGCTCGATGGAAATGTTGCTTCGGCAGCTTTTACAACCTTATTCATCAAACTCCCCAGTATCTTCCTCACTCCTCTTGTCATCCAGCTGGTTTATGTTCAGGCAAGAGTTACCATGACAGATGCTGCAAGCAGAAATACACTTGACTCCTTGCTTTTTACAGCAGCATCTAAGTGAGCTGCAGTCCCCCGCACAGTTGCAGCTGGCAAACGTCAGGAGGTCGTCTGGTGCAATGGGGTCTGTAGAAGGGACTGGTGCATATCCTTGCTCAGTGAGTTGCCATCCTTAGTCCTGGGCATCCAACGATGGACTTTGCAGCATCAGCCAGTCTCTTGTCTGGAGGTAAGCTCGGAGAGAGTGCTGTGCTGCAGCTCCTGTTGACAGGGGGAGTTTTCTCAGGTTTTATGCTCCCAGTAGCAGCTCGTTTGCTGAAGATGTCGAATCTCAAGTCTTCCAAGTCTTTGGAGGATTTCCCATGGAACATGAGCATGAAAAGATCACAGCCTGCATTAATGATATCACCTTTCTCAGCTGGGATGTCCATAAACACGTCCATTGCCCTCTCTGCTTCATCAGTCTTGCAGAGCTTGCTCAGCAAAGTTGGTTTGCTAAACGCAAAAATTGCAGACACTGTATCGCAGCCAGAGAAGCTGTGCAAGAAGATGAGATACCTCCGGTATATCTCTGGGAGGGCCTCCCGGATCTTTCCGACATCGTAAGATGTTTCTTTGGCTGTCGTGAGGAAGATCGGATGGTCTGCAACATGATGAATCAGCATAACCAGGACGTCTGTGTCCTCAGCCCTCACCTCGACAGGGGACTCTCTTGCCTCATGCAAACATCACGGTAGATAAGATGCGCTGATGGTGTTTGGGAAGTAGAGCTGGAGCCAGGTGAGGTACTTTGCCCAGATGATATCCGGCGTTTTTTCGTCCTGTCTGAGCATCGGCCCTCCTCATCTTGTTCTATGGAAATAAAATTATTGTTTAGAAAGCAAATTTGAGATTATTATTGTCGTTTTTATTTGCAATGCTACTTCCTTTGAATGATGAATAAAAAAAAACTTACGATTAGCTGTTTCAGTTGCAGTGGATATACTTCTCGCACAACTGTACAACTCTGTTTTACAATCCACATGGTATCTCAACTTGCTGTCTTCTCCATTGTTCCAGTCCTCATTTAGTCTCCCGATCAACGCCGCATCGCCCACAAGTTCAGAATGTGATAAGATCCGTGGGTGGCCTTTATTGGAGACTTTTGAGAGCGTATGCTTTTCAATCCCGGAACCACCACAGATGAAACACCTCAAGCCAGGTTCAGTCACATCCTTGTCCATACTGTCCTAAAAATAAGACATTTTTTTGTAAACAACAGACAGGACATGAAATTTTCACACAATACAGACAGAACACACATACAGTGATGTGTTTTAACATTAATAGGTCCACTCTACGTTGAATATATTAACTTCTATCGAGTCCGGTACACAATAATTTTATAGCTAAAAGCTCTTAGCTAACGTCAGCTAACAGAGAATTCTACTGAGCATGAGCACAAGTATAACCAACAATATAGCAGTGGTTTCAAAAATGTATGCTGGTTTCAGCACAATTTGAACAATCTGAATCAATTGAGCCAAATTACCGCAAAACACAGTCTGAGATATCTAAAAATGTATCATATCAATATTTTACGGCCAGGGATTCATTTTTCGTCAAATATAATGGTTGGAATTAATTCAGCACCCCAAAAAAACCTCTAGTTAGACATCCCACAAGTCAATATTGGCAAAAGTTAATTTTTCCGATTTTTTCACGCAGGCCCTCTGAACACCCGAACTTTGATTGGCTCCCCAGAATTTTCCACAAGGATTTGGGTTTGCACTAATTGATAGGTGTTAGTAGACACCTAGATGAATACGTTAGTGAAGAAATTTTTTTGGTAAGCAATTTTTTTCACAGATGGTCAATACAATTTGCTAAAATTCCCTAACTAATAGTGGTTTTAAATCATGAAGTATGATGGCAGTCATTGCAGTTTAAACACTTTGCCAAGATTTATCCAAATTACATTTAACAGCTGTTTAAGTATGGATTCAACAAAGGAAGTGAGGAAGCCGTTCCAATCCTTAATCACTTTCACTAAAGAAACTGCTTCTGAGAAGTAGCCGACACTTGGACCTGAACACCATCATCGGATGACTTATGGTGGAGTTCATAATTGCGGGAGTGAAAAAGTGATGGGGGTTGATGCGGTCTCGTCTTTTTATGATCCGGAAAACCTGTATCATGTCACCTCGTCTGCATCTGTAACTTAGAGTTCATATTCAGGTGTCTCAGTCTCTCGAGGTAGGGGAGATGACTTATGGTGGGGACTCATTTGGTTGCCCTTCTTTGTACATTCTCCAATTAATTGCTGTCTGCTACATATCTGGGATACCATCCCAAGTTGCTGTACTTCAAGATAGGTCAGACCAGAGACTTGAACAACGGTGACAATGTAACTTCATCCAAGGTTGTGAAGGTATGCTTTATTAGCTCAAGTGTCTGGTTCGCCTTGGTGACTGCAGTGGAGACGTGATGATAAAATGCTAGGTCCTTGTCGATTGTGATACCTCGATCTTTTTCTTTAATGACATCTTCAAGCCCAATTACATTCATTAAGTCACACTTATTGACAGCATCTTTGCATCAATATGAAGGGTCTTGCATTTATCTGGGTTGTAAGGAAGTTTTCATCACTGAGACCACTCCACTACCTTATCCAGATCATCATGAATGGACGAACAGTCGTTACGGTTGTTTGCTTGGACATATATTTTGGATTTATCAGCGTAGATCTATACTTTGTTAGTAATCCAGGTGGGTATATCATTGATAAACAACAGGAAAATAGTAGGCCCGAACATGTTACCTTGCAGGATTCCTCATCATACAGCCCGACAACTTCTTTTTTATTTTACTGATGCCAGTCTCATAACCAGAGGTATAAGTATTTTTAAAATGGCACAACTCTTTCTGGGAGACTCTGATACTCTAAAAATGCCAATCCAAAGACGAGCCAAAGAGTATGTGACGCATCATGACATTTTGTTAATTATAAAGCAAAAAAAACTGGAAACCTTGAGCAGGACCTGCAAAAACAAAGAGTTGAAACATTCACTGGAGTACAATTGGAATGAAATGCAGAGAATAAAAAAACAAGAATGGACCAGATTGAGGGAGACCTTAGCTCTGTAGTCGACTGACGAAGTAAGGTTTTTGCAGCTCCTGAAAAAAAAAATGCAAACCAAATTTAAACACTTTAAGACAAATCGAATTGTCCCCTGGAGTGGGCTGTGAATTACGATTACCTGAAAGTGTACCCTGATATTTAGATAAAGTCATTGTGAGGTGCACAAAAGGCCACCTGAATGGAGATAATGCAGGTACGACATTCGCAGTGCACATAACAAAGCCACACGATAAGTAGAATAATGGAAAAATAGCTCTCCAAGCATAATATATCTTGCTAGTATGAAATGCTACAGATTATACTGCATGAGATATGGCGTGCGATGGGTCGGTATACAGACAGTCGAATTGTCTCCTGGAGTGGTCTATGAATGGGATGGTGTACACTCGCTTACCTTTGAACCGACTAGTTTAGATTCTATTCCCGACCCGAATAGAAAGAATGGTGTTTAGCAGGTAGGGCGTTGCATCACAAGATATGCCATCCCTCTGATGGACGTTAAGCCTGGTGTCCCATCATTAGTTGGTGTCATTAGTTGGTGGACGTTAAAGATCCTCGGTGCCATTTCACTGGCACCCTGAACAAACGACAAGTTCCTGCCCAAAATTTCAGGTAGGAAGTGGACGAGTCTTAACGGATATTCCTGAACACCAGGTAACAATGTTTGCCATTGGAGTGTGATTGCTACGTGGAAGCAGTTTCCACACTATTAAAAAAATTAAAAGTTCACAATCCTAGGGATTTGCGTGACACTCGTGAACTGTTATGTCTGGCAGCAGAGAACAACCATCACATGAGACGTTTTTACTTGCAAACTTGAAAGACCATAATTTGTGAAAACAATTGATTTAAAATGAGAAATGATGGTTAAACCAAATATATATTTTTTAATGATATCACATGTTCATTGTAATGTAAACCCAGGCCATTTTCAGGTATGTAGGCAACAGCCATTCTTATATATGAAACAATCCAGAGAGCCACAGATTTTGAAAGTGTGTTTTACACTACTGGATTCTAACATCTGCAAGTGAACATACAATACATCGCTGACTTCTCCAATATATGTCTAGGCATGCCTTGTGTGCTCAACATTTATAGAGGTACTGAGTGCATCAAAGGGAAGAAAATGAGGTGCATGCCATAAAAAGTAAGCTATCCTACCGTTGTGGCTCCAATGTACGAAAGGTCCCCACTATGGTGGTGCCCTGCTGCTCGAAGGATCGGTGAAAGACTTCCCCAACGCTTTGTGAATTGGTTCTGGCAGCCGAAACGAGTTGACAACAAAAACAAGTCATGCAAGATCACGAAGATCCATGCCTTTCAAATTCCGAAATATTTGTGTGTTCATTTGAGATGCAGCCAGGAAGTCACGGGAACGTCACAAAGATGGAAAAATTGCCAATTGTCAACCCGATTTAGAAAGTCAGTGTGGAGCATTAACCTGCCTGGGATGGGAGGGAAGGTTCTGACAAAAGATAATAATGCTACGCCTTCGGAGACGTTTGGCAACATTTTCTGGGTTGCTTGCCATCAATCTGCATTCTGCAGAGGAAGCTGCAAAGTGAATGATTGATTGATTACCCCAGCACACACATACAGAGACAGCGATCAAGGCATCGCTACCAGGGTTGATGGAAATTAGCTTCGATGCATACTGCAGTGAACAAGGGCAATGCATTTAATGTTATATAAACACTAACTTGCTGTTTTTTGTAACTATTCAGATGTGCATGTATGTACAGTGTATCCTCTATACTTCATGCTTTAGGAGCGACACGTCTGCTCGCCTGAGGACGCCCACTGGGAGATGGGTGAAACATCGCCTGAGACCGGATCTCCTCTTGCTTGTTTACTATTACATTAGCAGGGTAGATCTAGTTACTTTTTTGGTTGGATGTGCCTTTTTCCTGAAATAAATTATATGAGTGTGTGTGTGTGTGTGTGTGTGTGTGTGTGTGTGTGTGTGTGTGTGTGTGTGTGTGTGTGTGTGTGTGTGTGTGTGTGTGTGTGTGTGTGTGTGTGTGTGTGTGTGTCCTGCAAAAGTATTCACCCCCTCCCAAAAATGCCACATTTGGATGAATTCTGAATTATGTGGAAACAATTTTTTTTCAAATGAGCTATTTTATTCATAACTGAAGAGATCAAAGTAAACACTGTTATAGTTGAAGGAGGTTACATGTCAGGAATACCTGTAAAGAACATGTCCAAATCAAAATTCACTGGTTGTAAAAGTATTCAGCTCCTGAGGTCAGTACTTGGTGAAAACACGTTTTTCAGCAATGACTGCTCTGAGTGTTTCTGGGTAGGTCTCAACCAGTTTCGCAGAGTGAGATGGTGAAATCTTTTCTCATTCTTCATGTGAGAATTGCTTTAGTTTTGCCGAGTTTGATGGGGATCGTCGATGTACTACAATGTTCAAGTCTCGCCATAAATGTTCAGTTGGGTTTCAGCCAGGACTTTGACGAGGCTACTCAAGAACATTAATTTTCTTCTTCTTCAGTCACTTCAGTGTGGCTTTAGCTTTATGCTTCGGATCATTGTCTCGTTGAAATGTGAATCTCCTACCCAGTCAGATTCATGGCCGACTCAAGCAGGTTTTCATCAAGGATTCTCCTGTACTTTGCACCGTTCATTGTCCCTTCTATCTTGACAAGCTTGCCAGCCCCTGCTGATGAAAGCAGCCCCAGAGCATGATGCTGCCACCACTCTGCTTGACAGGAGGGTTGGTGTTGACTGGGTGATGTACAGTGTTAGGCTTGCACCAGATTTTGTCTCATCTAACACAAAACGTTTCTCCACATGCCTGCAGTATTATTAAGATGCTTTTTCACAAACTCCACACGAGCTGTTAGATACATCTCTTTAAGGAATGGCTTCCTTTTCTTGCCACCTGTCCATACAGGCGAGCTTCATGAAGGGAATGGGATATTGATGAACACTGCCCCTCATCTTGGACATCGAGTCTCTCAGACCCATGTAGATTATATCATATGCAAAATTGAGGTAGTGTTGGTCAGCACATTTGTAATACTGAAGTGAGGAGGATTAGGAAACAGACACAGGGAATTAATTAAGGAAGGTGGACAACCTGCCTTGACTTTGGGAGGGTGAGCAGGTGAGGGTTTCATGAGGAATGCATGTGACTGGGTGGTTTGGAGAGGGCAGCAACAGGAGAGGCCAGGAGGAGCAAGACCAGATATAACCTTGATTAAGATAGTGAGCCTTCCAACTTGTCACCAGTGGGAAACTGACAGTCTTTGAGAATTATCCTCCTGTCCAAAAAAACAAAAATTAAATGTGTGCCATTATGGTAAATAGTGAGGGACTGTTCCTCATACGGGAGCTATCTAGGGAAGTGGATTAGATAGTTTGATTGCCAACTCTTGTCAAGAGACAGTGTGAGAGCATGTGACTTGTTGGTTTTGAACGTCATGTTCCCAGTAAATGACCAGCGGCTTATCTTGCCTTTGTGTGGAGATTGGCATTCGGTGGTGGCTGACCTTTCACAAGAAATTTATCAACATCATTTGTGTGATGGTGCAGAGAATACCTCTATGCTGTCTAGTCTGGGTTTGATGAGTGATCAGGCTATAAACTATTGGATTGATGCTTCACATTCAGGGCACTGCATATGACATGATGGGGTCCCATCAGCTGGCATTAGTTGGTAAACATAGTAGAGATCCCACCATGTATTTTATGCAGTGTCGGAGAGTTGTTGCCTTTACCCTGAACAAAATTGAAATTCCAACACCCAAGGGCATCAATCACAATTTAAAAGTGTCGAGGGGGGGGGGTTGAAATTGCAAAAGCCAATACGTGTGGCCCAGGGTACAGACCCTGGAAAATCTATGTTTCTGAGCACTTCATAACTGCTTGTGCTAACTTTTCTGAGGACAAAAAGATTGGGGAGGGTCAACATTATTTTGTATGCTCGTCCAAAAGATGAAATTATAGGAACAAAATAAATCAAAGTATGTAAGAAAGGAAGAGAAACAACGGTCAAATGATGTAAAAATCCAATCAAGTGAGCAAGTGGTGAGAACAGCAGCTGTACATCACAAATGACGCTCCAAGCTGCTGAAGATTTTCCAAGATGAAAAAAGCAAATAAAACATCAGAATTCCTTTGAATCTATTGCAGTCGAGTCGAAAGCAACATCTGAAAATGTAAAATTAAGACGAAAACCATCGCGATGGAAGGACTGTCTTAATACACTCTCTTTCCGGTGTTTCACATTGCACATTTACATGGAGGATTTGCATCTACCTCCTCATTGGAATCCCCAGGAGTAAAGGGGGGGGGGGGTAGAAAACAAGTAGCTATAACCTTTCTCCTACGAGTTATGATGGACCCTTAGTCCCCTTGACAACTTAGGTTGAGATTGGATAACGACCAAAGACAGGCACCAAATTGTGTATTTCATCATGATGATAATGATGAAGTCACCAGACAAGCCCTAAAGTGTTGTCAACTATCGCTCTTAAGTGCTGGTACACAACACAAAGCGGTCACGGACGAATATAATTAATTACGTTTGGACTGAACGGCATTGATGTAAACAATGTTCCCAAAAAGCATTCAATCTTTATATTCCACTCGCAAAGTTATTCATTGTTCATTCAAACTTTTCATTAAATGTATTAAATCAATTGCAAGGAAAACTGCTTCATAATCCTTTGGAGACACATTTTTTTGTTTTTCAACCAAAAAGGTTGGGGGAACAATGGCTATTCAGTCTCCCCTCCTCCAAAACGTTGGGGAAGGGGGGGGGGTCATGTCTCCCTCATCCCCAACCAATCAATGCCGAAACCTATACAAGTCCGCTCCAGTGGAACATCAGACCGGAACAGTCAGTATGTGTCAGCCCAAGGCTAAAAACTTCCCTGGCTAATCACAAAATAAGTTGGGATTAATACGCAACTTTCAAAATGACACAATTCCCCCCAGAATGCTTGTCATGCTTGCACAGACACCCTGAGCAACAATGGTTGTCATCGGGGCAGGTATCACGCATGCCAGATAAGGATTGTTACCGAAAATGGCTCAAAGAGATTCTAAAAGAAGCCAAAAAATACTTGGAAAAGTACCTGTGAGAGAGGGGTGTGCCTCTGCACAACGAAGGATTTGGAGAACTTTGTGATCAACTTGCCGAAATAGTTGATATCTTGCAGACCAAACTACAAAAACTCCCGACGGTGTGGGGTCTCACAAAGCCTGTGGACGATGCACTCTTACCTACCCAACCTCCCCAATCATCCCCATCAATGAGTGAACCTTGCAGGATTACCTCGTTGGAACATGGCAGGCTTGGTGATTCATTTAAGGGACATTTGCAATTGGAAAGATGATGCTGTCATTCCCAACATTTAGGCAGACTTCCCAGAGGGAGACGCCGGATCTGGTTTGGTTGTTTCTTATCACCGATGAAAAGGCCATATTTCTGGCTTGCGAACGCACAGGGAAAGTTTAAAATTATGATATTTACAATTAATCATGGTGGAAGGAAGGGGGGTGGTGGTGGTGGTGTGGGAGCTGGACGAGCTGTGATGCATGTTATATATATTGTGACGTCCACGGGACTTGAACAGTCCCGCCAACGTAGAATGAGCCGAAACGATGGAGGCGGTTTATTTATTTAACCCAAAGATGGCGGTTCTAATCGCTCTACCGCAAACGGGACGAGGAAGGTGGCACGAGTCGCTTTTCACTGAGTTGATGATGTTTATTTGTTTTTATTATTAACCAGAAATAACAAGACTCGGCAAGAAGAGGGATCCAGGGCGATTCGACGGGATGGTGTGGGATCGGGCGTGGGGAAAAACACAGACAATTCCAATGAATATACAGATCTCAAACCCTCGAAGGCGCCAAGTACACACACACACACACACACACACACACACACACACACACACACACACACACACACACACACACACACACACACACACAAAACGTAGCTACTTCTGGTGGTCAGGCTGGACCGTGGTGTGGACGCAACTGTCCCTGGATCAGCGTCGGACGAGCTGGCCTTGCTCTCGTCAGGGGGGGGGGGCAGGAGAAACCGTGGTGCTGTCGACCTCCTGGTCCTGGCCCAAGTCCGCTCACAGCCACCAGGGAACCAGTTCTGGCGCCAAATTGCGAGCAGGAGAGGGAGGCAGGTCCGCCCGCCGTTCGACCCCGTAGTGTGAGCCAGCAGAACCCCAGAGCCAACCAAGGTGAGGCACGAGGCTCAGCAAGGCTCCAAGACACGATGAAGAACACGATCGAATCAGCACAACAACAAGTATGCTTCCCGCGCAACAGCCTCCACACCAAAAAAACACGATCGTTTTGTCCCGATCTTCTTCCTCTTCCTTTTCGACCCCGAACAGAACCTTTTTATCCTCCCGTCCTCGTCACTTCCAATCGAGCCGTTTTATTGGCCCACCGCCGTCGCCTTCCGCCAATCGTGATCACGGTGCGGAGCCATCCGCAGCCCTGTCCTGTGACGTCACGGCCAGTCTCCAGAGAATACCAAAAGGGGTTTACGCAGACACACCTACCCTATCCCGTGTCCCTATCTAATTACGTGACAATTATCATTTCCCCCTTGAAGAAATGAACATTTACTAGACAACTTATCACCACTGAATTGCTACTTATTACATCGAGATCCTGGTAAACTCGAACAGCATGGCATACCTAATTAAACATCCTAATTACCCTTTGAATGCATACCCCCCGCCCCTCAAACGTAACACTGCCCCCTCCTCTGGTACCGCAGCTCCTGCAAGGTATATCACAGGCGCTACCGTACCAGCCTTAACACTTACTGACTCACACCGAATTAACCTAACGAAATAAAGTAGGAGGGGCAATGGGCAGCGAGTCGCAGCTAACTTACCTATCCTGCTTAATGTACTACCCCCTTATGGCCTTATCCTCGCTTAAACAATCATTCGTTTTTCTTATTTTTTATTTTATCACATGAGAGCACTGAGCGAAGTTGCACTCCATCTTCTGGATCATCGCTCTTGCCCAACACTCGTCCAGTGATCTGGGGAGGGGAAACAAAAGGTTCCACAAAAACACAACACTTATACTTTACATTCCTACTCTAAGCCTTAACGACACTATTCACAGGATATTTACACTTGACCGCATCCCCCAGTGGATGCTAATAGACCCAGCGTTACCTGGGGAGCCAATTTTCAAATTTGCTTGCCCCAAAATTATGCGGACATCATGCCCTTGCTGCACATGTCAAGTTGTGTGGGATCGAGTGGGACTCATACATCTTCACAACACTCACACCATGGTCATCATCACATTTCTAGGTCATGGTCCTCATTTTAATCATGCAGGCTGAATCCCGTCGTGGCCGTGGGGTGGGTTACCACAAGATGATGGGGGCATCTCAGGTGCAACCATGCCCACAGGTAAGCTTTAGTCCAACCCGGACGTTTCTCCGCCCCGCTCCCTTTCATTCCCTCCCCCCTGGTAGCCATCAGCTCTAATCCCGTACAACACTCTGGAAGGGGTCTCACTGGCTCCTCTGGCCTTCCTGGGTCGCCAAGGTCCTACCCGCCTTGGTCGCCCAACCAGACCCTCTCTCAGTTGCCTCCAGACACTGTCACCATTAGCCACCAGGTGGTGAATCTCCTTGAAGGGGGTCGCAATTCACGCTCACCGTGAGCTTCAGCAATCCCTGTGGACAAGCACATCATCCCCACCCACAAAACCCACATGACTCCCCCACCCCATCGGCCTTACATGTGACACCTGCATTTCTAACACTTCGCCGACCATGACCTTCCCTGTCACCACACCATGTCCAATAAAAAATCAATGTGTGCACCATACACCTCACCTCTTCACTTAAAACAACTCACACAGCACTTCTCACCCGATCCACGCACCAGCCATTGGACAGTCACTCGTGCCCGCTTTGTTTCCAATTACCCACTGTCCCGATTGTCACTCCAAAACCCAGCAGAACTCACAAACCCATGCCAATTTTTCCACAATTCACTTTTTTCTTTTTTTACCAAGGGAGGGCACTTTGCCACAATCTCAGCAGCCGAGCATGGCCCTATATGCTCAGCCCGATCTAGTTTCCCGGACCCCCGACAGTGATCTCCGGACCCGACCTATGAAAGGGCATCTCGGATAGACCTGGCGGTTCAGCAGGAGGATTCACCCTCTCCGAGTCTAAAAGTCTATTGGAGGGTCCCTCCATCGCCGGGTACCGGCAATATCGTTGCATGTGTCCTCTTCGCCCGCACCGGAAACAACTCCCCATAAAAGGCCCCCGTGAGTATCGGTGAAATGTCTCTTCCGGTTCCGGACCCCCTCGGCCATAATCAAATTGCTCTTTTGGCTGGGCTGGACCCCGCCGCTTTGGCGCATCAACTACCGAATTACCCCTTATCAAACTTGACAGTTTCTGGCAAATTTCCTGAAACATTTGGGTAATGCCAATTTCTCCCAGCCCCTCTCCTTGATCCTGGATCTCCGCCTGTCGGATCGTCACCGATGGCCTCTCGGGCACCCGACCCGGCCGCCTCCACGAGGCCAGCCTGGCTGCGCACTCAGCCGCTCGGTGAACGGTGGGTGGATCCTGTAGCTCCACTAGCGCTCGGACCTCAGGATCCGGAAGAGCAGCTAAAAATTTCTCGAGTGCCAGTCTGTCCCACGCCTCCACTGTAAGGTCCCGATACGCGATCCTGACTGATTGGTAAATGTCCTGTGCCAGCTCCTGCACTGTATCACCCGGCTTTAATCTGCGGTGTTGGAGCTGGGCCCGCACCAGATCACAGTTGGCCGCGAACCCAAACCGACGGCTCAACGCCTCGCAAATGTGGGAACTGGTCAACATCTCCTCCGCGATCACGTTTAACACATCTGCGGCTGGTCCCCGCAACGTTGCCACCAAATTCCCTGTACGTTCCCGTTCATTCCACCCGTTTAGTCGGGAAATGCACTCAAATTGCGTCAGAAAAGCTTCAACGCTCCCTGACCCGTCGAAATTTATCAGGGGGATCACTTTTACGGTGGCCCGCTTCTCAGTTTCTCCCTTGTCCGAATCCGGCCCAGGGATCAAACACCCTTGTGGCTGCGTATCCAATTTCGGAGCCCACTGTGGCCAAAGATGTTTTGTGGTGAGGGTCTCATGGGTCAATTTTGCCTCCTGTTACAAACGTTGAATGGACCGATTCACCTCTTACCGCAGGATCTTCTGGGTCAGCACAACCTCCTCCAAGGCTCCGTCGCGAGTTTGTAGCTGCTCCTCAACCAACCCGGACACTCTACTTGCAAAAGACGGCTCTACCAGGCCTTTATCCAAGACTTCATCTTGGCTCATAATTTTATCTTGTTCGTCCAAACGAGCCTCCAATCCTTTTTCCTCCACCAAATTCATCCCTTGCTTCCTCAGCTCTCCCCACTCTTCAACTTGCAGCTGCATACGAGCATCCACACAGGCACGATGACGCTCCAGGCTTTCATCCACTTTATCAACCCGAATGTTCGTTGCATCAATTTTATGTACCAATTTTTTTCGTATATTTTCCCCCTCCAATGTAATTTCTACCTTTGTTTCCTCCAATTTACTTTGTATTTCTCCCAATTTAACATCCACACACTCCTGCATCTCAGTTTTCATTTTCTCCATCTTTTCCCCCAATTCATCCCTCATTAAATCAATCCGTGCACCCAACTGTACCCCCATTACCCCCAATTGATCTGTCATTTCTGCCCTCTGCGTCACGAATTGATTTTCCATTTGTGCCGTCATATCTGCCATTTGTGCCCCCTGTGCCGTCATTTTTGCCCCCTGTACTGTAATTGCACTCATTAAACGTTCCAACATTGTCCAGATCGTCATTGTGCCGGTTTCCGGCTCTGCCGGCTCCGTTACGGGCGATGAAGCACGGTCCACGCTCGGAATGGGGGAGGTTCCAACCCTACCCCCGTCTCTCCCTTCTTCCCCCGACTCGCTGCCAGACACGTGGCCTTCCTCCTCAAACATCTGCACATCCGCCATGGTGCAGAAGTCCCGTTTGCTGCCAATTAATTTAAATTTGAAAAATCCCGCCAAAATTTTCCCGCGCTCGCGCGCTTTTCTGTAGTAATTTTATATTCCAATTCGTGGCGAGATTTTAATCTTGGTATATTCTCCCGATACCAAATATAATTTAGAGGGGTTCAAACATCCAACACCCTGACACCAATGTGACGTCCACGGGACTTGAACAGTCCCGCCAACGTAGAATGAGCCGAAACGATGGAGGCGGTTTATTTATTTAACCCAAAGATGGCGGTTCTAATCGCTCTACCGCAAACGGGACGAGGAAGGTAGCACGAGTCGCTTTTCACTGAGTTGATGATGTTCATTTGTTTTTATTATTAACCAGAAATAACAAGACTCGGCAAGAAGAGGGATCCGGGGCGATTTGACGGGATGGTATGGGATCGGGCATGGGGAAAACACAGACAATTCCAATGAATATACAGATCTCAAACCCTCTAAGGCGCCAAGTACACACGCACGCACACACGCGCACACACACACACACACACACACACACACACACACACACACACACACACACACACACACGCACACACACACACACGCACACACACACACACACACACACACACACACACACACACACACACACACACACACACACACAAAACGTAGCTACTTCTGGTGGTCAGGCTGGACAGTGGTGTGGACGCAACTGTCCCTGGATCGGCGTCGGACGAGCTGGCCTTGCTCTCGTCAGGGGGGGGCAGGAGAAACCGTGGTGCTGTCGACCTCCTGGTCCTGGCCCAAGTCCGCTCACAGCCGCCAGGGAACCAGTTCTGGCGCTAAATTGCGAGCAGGAGAGGGAGGCAGGTCTGCCCGCCGTTCGACCCCGCAGTGCGAGCCAGCAGAACCCCAGAGCCAACCAAGGTGAGGCACGAGGCTCAGCAAGGCTCCAAGACACGATGAAGAACACGATCGAATCAGCACAACAACAAGTATGCTTCCCGCGCAACAGCCTCCACACCAAAAAAAACACGATCGTTTTGTCCCGATCTTCTTCCTCTTCATCTTCCTTTTCCTTTTCCTTTTCCTTTTCCTTTTCCTTTTCCTTTTCCTTTTCCTTTTCCTTTTCGACCCCGAACAGAACCTTTTTATCCTCCCGTCCTCGTCACTTCCAATCGAGCCGTTTTATTGGCCCACCGCCGTCGCCTTCCGCCAATCGTGATCACGGGGCGGAGCCATCCGCAGCCCTGTCCTGTGACGTCACGGCCAGCCTCCAGGGACTACCAAAAGGGGTTTACGCAGACACACTTACCCTATCCCGTGTCCCTATCTAATTACGTGACAATTATCATTTCCCCCTTGAAGAAATGAACATTTACTAGACAACTTATCACCACTGAATTGCTACTTATTACATCGAGATCCTGGTAAACTCGAACAGCATGGCATACCTAATTAAACATCCTAATTACCCTTTGAATGCATACCCCCCGCCCCTCAAACATAACACTGCCCCCTCCTCTGGTACCGCAGCTCCTGCAAGGTATATCACAGGTGCTACCGTACCAGCCTTAACACTTAGTGACTCACACCGAATTAACCTAACGAAATAAAGTAGGAGGGGCAATGGGCAGCGAGTCGCAGCTAACTTACCTATCCTGCTTAATGTGCTACCCCCTTATGGCCTTATCCTCGCTTAAACAATCATTCGTTTTTATTATTTTTTATTTTATCACATGAGAGCACTGAGCGAAGTTGCACTCCATCTTCTGGATCATCGCTCTTGCCCAACACTCGTCCAGTGATCTGGGGAGGGGAAACAAAAGGTTCCACAAAAACACAACACTTATACTTTACATTCCTACTCTAAGCCTTAACGACACTATTCACAGGATATTTACACTTGACCGCCTCCCCCAGTGGATGCTAATAGACCCAGCGTTACCTGGGGAGCCAATTTTCAAATTTGCTTGCCCCAAAATTATGCGGACATCATGCCCCTGCTTGCACCTGCCAAGTTGTGCGGGATCAAGTGGGACTCGCACATCTTCACAACACTCACACCATGGTCATCACCACATTTCTAGGTCATGGTCCTCATTTTAATCATGCAGGCTGAATCCCGTCATGGCCGTGGGGTGGGTTACCACAAGATGATGGGGGCATCTCAGGTGCAACCATGCCCACAGGTAAGCTTTAGTCCAACCCGGACGTTTCTCCGCCCCGCTCCCTTTCATTCCCTCCCCCCTGGTAGCCATCAGCTCTAATCCCGTACAACACTCTGGAAGGGGTCTCACTGGCTCCTCTGGCCTTCCTGGGTCGCCAAGGTCCTACCCGCCTTGGTCGCCCAACCAGACCCTCTCTCAGTTGCCTCCAGACAATGTCACCATTAGCCACCAGGTGGTGAATCTCCTTGAAGGGGGTCGCAATTCACGCTCACCGTGAGCTTCAGCAATCCCTGTGGACAAGCACATCATCCCCACATGACTCCCCCACCCCATCGGCCTTACATGTGACACCTGCATTTCTAACACTTCGCCGACCATGACCTTCCCTGTTACCACACCATGTCCAATAAAAAATCAATGTGTGCACCATACATTTCACTTCTTAACTTGAAACAACTCACACAGTACTTCTCACCCGATCCACGCACCAGCCATTGGACAGTCACTCGTGCCCGCTTTGTTTCCAATTACCCACTGTCCCGATTGTCCCACACCCCAGACGAGGCTGAGAGCCTCACGCTCAATCTGGGCATATCCGCGCTCTGCTGTGGACAGGGTCCGGGATGCAAAACAAACAGGCCGCTCGGAACCATCGTCCATCCTGTGGGAGAGCACTGCCCCGATGCCATATGCAGAGCTGTCGCATGCCAATAGGAGCGGACGCGCAGGCTCGTAGTGCACGAGGACCGTATCCTCGGTGAGCAGCTGCTTGACGCGGTCGAACGACGCCTGGTGTGCAGGCCCCCAAACCCAGCGCTCGTCCTTCTTGAGCAACCGCGTCAACGGCGCAAGTTGTGAGCTGAGCCCGCGCACGAACCTTTGGTAATACTGAGCCATGCCAATGAACGAGCGCAGCTGCGTCTTGTCACGAGGCGGTGGCATGCACTGAATCGCCTCCACCTTCCGAGGACCTTTCAACAGCCCCTCCGGCGTGATGATGTGCCCGAGGTATTCCAAGCGCTGCTTGAACAACGCGCACTTGTCCCTGTTTAAGCGCAGGCCGCACGCTTCTAGCTTTGTCAGCACTCGGGCAATGTTCGCCAGATGCTCGTCCGCCGTTTTCCCCGCAATGAGTACATCGTCCAGGTAGGTCTGAGCGGGCAGGCCAATGCAAACCTGATCCATAGCTTTCTGCCACAAAGCTGGGGCCGAAGCAATCCCAAAACAGAGTCGGGTATATCGATAGAGTCCTTGACACGTGTTGATTGTTAAAAGCTCGCTACTCCCGGGATCCATCGGCAGGTGAAAATATGCATCACGCAGGTCTAGCTTCGTGAAGTATTGACTCCCCGCCAATCGCGCATATATTTCATCGATTGACGGCAATGGATATTGCTCCACGCTGAGCCCCGGGTTAACTGTGGATTTGAAGTCCCCGCACAATCGGACGTCCCCATTCCATTTCAGCACCGTGACAACCGGGGTGGCCCAATCCGAGCATGACACCCGTTCGATCACTCCACAGGCCTCCAGCCTATCCAGTTCACCCTTGACCTTGTCCCGCAGGGCATACGGCACCGGACGCGGTTTACAAAACCGAGGAACCACCCCCTCCTTCAAGAAGAGTTTCGCCTCCATGCCCTTGAGTTTTCCAAGGTCGTCTCTAAACAACCCTTGATGTCTTTGAAGAATCTCCTCCAACTGATCCTCCCACTGGCTCGGCACGGGTTGCACAAGGTGAATTGCGGCCCAGTCTAGCCTGATGCGTGTCATCCAATCTCGGCCGAGGAGAGACGGCCCCCTCCCCCATACGACGTACACCCGAAGCGTGGCGACCTGGCCTTGGTACCGCACAGACACGTCTGCCATCCCGACTGGCGTTATCTTCTCGCGGGTGTACGTGAACAGCGCGAGGTTTGACCTGATAAGCTTCAAGCCGTTGAGTCTACGCGCGGTCTGTTCGCCGATGAGCGACACCGCTGCTCCCGTATCGACCTGGAACGTGATCGGCGTTTCGTTCACTTCGACTTCCACCGTCATCGGGCGCGCCGTCGTCGGTGGCCGCTGGTTCCGCCCCGAGTCGCGTCGCACATCGCCGTCCACGACTTTAACGGTGGCCGACGCCCCACGGCACACACGCGCCAAATGACCCACCTTGTGACAATTCAAACACGTTGCCTTTATACGGGCATGCACGGCGCAGGTGTCGACCTCCACATCCCAAGCACGTCCGCGGGGTCACCCCGCCACACGCGTGGCCGGTCGGTCCCATCCTCGTCACCAACTAGTGTGTACGAGGTGCGGTGGGACGCAAGAAGCACGCGGGCCACCATCTACTCCGCTTTATTGCGCGACCAGAAGCACAGTCTTACCACCCCTAGCGGGCGAGGCATGATATATGAAAACCCAATCACGTGACACAGCACAACGTGGTCAGCACACAGGTCCGCCCGCCATCGAGCGTGCCCCACACAGTGCGGGCGGCTCCGCCATTTATCAAAGGCGGTGTCGAGTGCGCGGTGCCAGCCCCGATCTGTGTCAGGGAATTGAGGGAAAGGATTGTTTATTATTAGATGGAGATTCAGAATGAAAAGGGGACACATATATATTTATTAATGGAGATTTGGATTGAAGAAGAATGCGCCACGTGTACTGTATGTTGTTTGCATTTGGTGTGTTGGTTATGCCTCTGATCGCCTGAACAGAGGGTGGGGGTGGGAGGTCGTCGCTGTGGGGCACGCGCTCCGCGCAGTGCTGGCGTTTCTTGTTGGCTTCCACTGCTGCCCTTGGTCTTCTGTGAGGAAGCATTCTTACACGAAGGGCGAGGCTGTGGTTTTTACCGATGGGTGTCCGAGCGGAATGCCTGCCGGCCTCGCGAGGACCCCTTGCTTAGATTTACCTCAGGAATAGAGAAAAAGGCAGAGTAGGAATGATTTCAGAGGTTTAATCAGACCGAGCT
The DNA here is from genome assembly GCF_056783735.1 of Eptatretus burgeri. Taxonomy (NCBI): domain Eukaryota; kingdom Metazoa; phylum Chordata; class Myxini; order Myxiniformes; family Myxinidae; genus Eptatretus; species Eptatretus burgeri. The sequence goes on from NC_140974.1 coordinate 43,048,377, forward strand.
ATGAGATTTACACAACACACTGTCCCGTTCGACCCACCAGACAAGAAGGAAGGGACTATCTGAACGTACATTAATGAAATTACTGACTGGGGACCACTGTATGTTGGCTGCTATTGGTGTTGGGGCGGAGGGGGGATGTGGTTTCCAGAACCACAACATTATAAATATATTTGTTTGGTTCCAAAGTCACAAAAAAATTTATACGACATTGTTGCATCTGTTGATAAAATGAGAAGCAACCGTCCGTGTGTGTGTGTGTGTGTGTGTGTGTGTGTGTGTGTGTGTACGTACGTGTACGTGTACGTGTACGTGTACGTGTACGTGTACGTGTACGTGTACGTGTACGTGTACGTGTACGAACTCGACACCCCTCATCCACGGATAGTTCTCGTATTTTCTGTTTGTATGTGAATCCGATTTGCATTCAGGAACAGAACAATTAAGGATAACCATTATGAAATCTCTCTTTCACCTAAATGATAAATGAAATTATGTTTAAAAGACTATTTCGATGAGAGAGTTCACAGATCACTGTATCCACGGTATCCACGGTATCCACGGTTCACAGAGCACTGTATCCACGGTATCCACGGTTCACAGATCACAGTATCCACGGTTCACAGAGCACTGTATCCACGGTTCACAGAGCACTGTATCCACGGTATCCACGGTTCACAGAGCACTGTATCCACGGTATCCACGGTTCACAGATCACAGTATCCACGGTTCACAGAGCACTGTATCCACGGTATCCACGGTTCACAGAGCACTGTATCCACGGTATCCACGGTATCCACGGTATCCACGGTATCCACGGTTCACAGATCACAGTATCCACGGTTCACAGAGCACTGTATCCACGGTTCACAGAGCACGGTATCCACGGTTCACAGAGCACTGTATCCACGGTTCACAGAGCACGGTATCCATGGTTCGCAGAGCACGGTATCCACGGTTCACAGAGCACTGTATCCACGGTTCACAGAGCACTGTATCCACGGTTCACAGATCACTGTATCCACGGTTCACAGATCACGGTATCCACGGTTCGCAGAGCACAGTATCCACGGTTCGCAGAGCACGGTATCCACGGTTCGCAGAGCACGGTATCCACGGTTCACAGGGTACGGTATCCACGGTTCACAGATCACTGTATCCACGGTTCGCAGAGCACGGTATCCACGGTTCACAGATCACTGTATCCACGGTTCGCAGAGCATGGTATCCACGGTTCACAGATCACTGTATCCACGGTTCACAGATCACTGTATCCACGGTTCGCAGATCACTGTATCCACGGTTCACAGATCACGGTATCCACGGTTCGCAGATCACTGTATCCACGGTTCGCATAGCACGGTATCCACGGTTCGCAGAGCACGGTATCCACGGTTCACAGGGTACGGTATCCACGGTTCGCAGGGTACGGTATCCACGGTTCGCAGAGCACGGTATCCACGGTTCACAGATCACTGTATCCACGGTTCACAGATCACTGTATCCACGGTTCGCAGAGCACGGTATCCACGGTTCACAGATCACTGTATCCACGGTTCGCAGAGCACGGTATCCACGGTTCACAGGGTACGGTATCCACGGTTCGCAGAGCACGGTATCCACGGTTCACAGGGTACGGTATCCACGGTTCACAGAGCACAGTATCCACGGTTCACAGATCACTGTATCCACGGTTCGCAGAGCACGGTATCCACGGTTCACAGAGCACGGTATCCACGGTTCACAGAGCACGGTATCCACGGTTCACAGAGCACGGTATCCACGGTTCACAGAGCACGGTATCCACGGTTCACAGAGCACGGTATCCACGGTTCACAGAGCACGGTATCCACGGTTCGCAGAGCACTGTATCCACGGTTCACAGAGCACGGTATCCACGGTTCGCAGATCACTGTATCCACGGTTCACAGATCACTGTATCCACGATTCACAGATCACTGTATCCACGGTTCACAGAGCACGGTATCCACGGTTCACAGAGCACTGTATCCACGGTTCACAGAGCACGGTATCCACGGTTCGCAGAGCACGGTATCCACGGTTCACAGGGTACGGTATCCACGGTTCGCAGAGCACGGTATCCACGGTTCACAGATCACTGTATCCACGGTTCACAGATCACTGTATCCACGGTTCACAGAGCACGGTATCCACGGTTCACAGAGCACGGTATCCACGGTTCACAGAGCACGGTATCCATGGTTCGCAGAGCACTGTATCCACGGTTCACAGAGCACTGTATCCACGGTTCACAGAGCACTGTATCCACGGTTCACAGAGCACTGTATCCACGGTTCACAGAGCACGGTATCCACGGTTCACAGAGCACGGTATCCACGGTTCACAGAGCACGGTATCCATGGTTCACAGAGCACGGTATCCACGGTATCCATGGTTCACAGAGCACGGTATCCACGGTATCCACTGTATCCATGGTTCACAGAGCACGGTATCCACGGTATCCATGGTTCACAGAGTACGGTATCCACGGTATCCATGGTTCACAGAGTACGGTATCCACGGTATCCATGGTTCACAGAGCACGGTATCCACGGTTCACAGAGCACGGTATCCATGGTTCACAGAGCACGGTATCCACGGTTCACAGAGCACTGTATCCACGGTTCACAGAGCACGGTATCCACGGTATCCACTGTATCCATGGTTCACAGAGCACGGTATCCACGGTATCCATGGTTCACAGAGTACGGTATCCACGGTTCACAGAGCACGGTATCCACGGTTCGCAGATCACTGTATCCACGGTTCACAGATCACTGTATCCACGGTTCACAGAGCACGGTATCCATGGTTCGCAGAGCACTGTATCCACGGTTCACAGAGCACGGTATCCACGGTTCGCAGATCACTGTATCCACGGTTCACAGATCACTGTATCCACGATTCACAGAGCACGGTATCCACGGTTCGCAGAGCACGGTATCCACGGTTCACAGGGTACGGTATCCACGGTTCACAGAGCACTGTATCCACGGTTCACAGAGCACGGTATCCATGGTTCACAGAGCACGGTATCCACGGTATCCACTGTATCCATGGTTCACAGAGCACGGTATCCACGGTATCCATGGTTCACAGAGTACGGTATCCACGGTTCACAGAGCACAGTGTTCAAGTTTTATACTTAATTTTTTTAAAACACATCAACCACACAACACCCTTTGACAAGACCCCCCCCCCACCACCACCACCACCACAGAAATACACAATTCAACACTTTTCATCAGTATAAGAAATAATTATTTATTTCAACAGGATTTGATCTCATGACTTCTGGATAACAAGGCAGCTAACTTAGTGTTGAGTTAAATGTCACCACCTTAGAGTAAAATACATTGAAAGACTCGATTTGAAGTTACATTCCCATCATGTGCTGCCTTTTTGGCTGCTGGTTGCATAATTGGTTAAGGGTGCGGCTCTGTCGCTGATGCAGTGCCCCTATCGCCAGTATACTGGTGTGCATTTCACCGACCTCAGAAGGATGACGGGCTGAGTCAACCCCCTGGTGTTAATTCAGTGGAAAAATGGGGCTTGAACTCAGTGACCCTCGGATCCTCAGCCACCACCCTAACTGCGAAGCCAACACCAGGCTACAAGGTTCTGTTGGAGTTATTTTCATGTCCTACAGGCTACAGGACGGTGTGGAGGTAGCACACTTTCCTTTGCTGTCGAATCCAGGTTCCATTCCCAACCCGAACGTAACCTGTCAAATTGGTGTTTCTTCGAGAAGGGATTGCATCAAAAAAATGCACCATCCCTTGGATGTAGATCAAGCTGATTGTCCCGTCTGTGAGCATTACTTGATGGATGTTAAAGATCCCATGTTATCATAAGTGAAAAGTCGGTGAGTTATTGCCAGCACCCTGAACAAGCTTCAAAAATGAAAGTGGGCTCACAGGAAAGCTTAGAAGTATGTGCATTCACCTTTGAGCAATCTAACCTTGGTTCAAATCTCAAAACCAGAGAACCATCTGCCAGCACTGTTCGTTGGTGGATATTTAAGATCTCACGGTGTCTTTCCGTTAGAGGAGGCGAGCTATCTCCGGCACCCTGAACAAATGACAAATTCCTGCCATCTTCAATCAAGTATGCCACATTAATGCCTAGTGTTGGCTTGGTGGTTAGGGTGGCTGGCTTAGGATTTCAGGGTCCTGAGTCCAAGCCCCGTTGGCCACTGAATTAACACCAGGTGGTGTTGACTCAACTTGTCATCCTTCCGAGGTCGGTGAAATGAGTCCCAGTGTCCTGGAAGAGGGGCACAGCATCAGCGCATAGTCGTGCCCCAACAAAATGATAGCTAACCAGGAGCCGAGCTGCCATACTCAGGAGAAGAAGAAGATACCACATCAAAGTGCTGATCTGTCCAGAATTGGTTTGAGCCCTGGAACATCTCTCGACTTGTCGTGAGATGACCTGGAGCTTTGTAAAGAGTATGGGCTTCAGTTTATAATTAATTGTCATTAAAGGCCCAGGTTACTGGCGCTATGACATAAAGCCCGAGCCCTAACATGAAATGAATATCATGGGTACAGAAGGTTGCTTTTTGTTCCGAGAAGATGATGGGTTGAGTGATGATGCGAGTGCTCGGCAAACTGCCGGATTCTTCTCTGCTTCAAAGGAACAAAGATGGCCTGTTCAATGGAGACAGTCACAAAGATCTCCGTTTCTCCAAGAACTTCTCCGTTGCTTCTCCTTGATGCCTGATCACGGCAGGAACACGGCAGGATCACGATTGTTTGCCAACAAAGATGGCGGCGCACGTGAAGCGCCCGCGTTTGTGACGTCATGTGAAATCGATTAATAAAGCCTTCATCTCCGAAACTGCGACTCAACGTCGTCTTATTTCAGTGTATAAGGGTGGTGTATAAGACTGCTTCAGTCGTGCTAAACTGCTGGATTTTTTAATTTTCTAATGATCTTTAACCAAGCCCGTGCCCTCTCCCATGTGGGGAAGAAAAAAAAATACAAAAACTTCAAAAAAAAAATCATTGGATCAATAATAATCTTACTATAATTATTCACCGTCTGTCCGTCCGTCTGTTCCCAGGTACCGCAAAAATGGCTGAACCGATCACAACCATTTTTTTGGTGTGTAATCCTGGGACCCCTTGGAGTAAAATAGGCATAAATATAATAACATGACCCCCTGATGGCTCCCGTAGGGAGCGGGTGCTTCTAGTAGTCCAGCAGACATTTCTCATATGAGGCCAAATAAGGAAATTCGTTCAACACCCCCTACAGAAAAGGTTTGACTTGACAGGGTGGTAGAATAGACCGTATAGAACACCTCCAGGTAGTATGTGGTTTCAAATTGTGGTATCATTAAAATTCTACAGGCCATGAAACATACCAAGGGTACTTACCAAGAGGGTAAGCACTGTGGGCTAGCAAAATTTAGGGGGAGGGGTAACGTAAACATGAATATTCTTGTCTAGACTCAACCAATTTTCAATATCAAGTTATCATTGGCTTCCTATTATAATTCTCCATCAGAGTATGCACAGTTATTTGAAAATGGCCTTTGCCATGGCATCACCAAAGCTAAAATATCACACTAATTCAAACTTTCTGACATTTTTAATTGTGTTCTCATATGAAGGTGAACGGTGTTTCTCAATTACTACTGGTATGTATACATTTTGGAAATCAAACGCTTAAAGTATTGTTCTGCAGAAATTCATATACATACAGAGGCACTCATAAAGAAAACTGCAACTGTTATTTTTAGCGTATGTCTTTTACTAGTGTAGAGCAACACGGAAGCACATACATCAGAGCCGAGCATAATAGTTGTCTTTGGCAACACGGAAGTAAATTAGTGAAAGCCGAGTATAATAGTTGTCTCTGGCAGCACGGAAGCTACTCATTCATCATAGTGGATGATAATAGTTATCATGGTCGACACTGGGAGCTGTGCATGACAACACAGAAGCACATTAGTGAGAGCGAATCATAATAGTTGTGCATGGTTGCACGGAAGCACATTCGTCAGAGCGGTTTGTAATATTTGTGTCTGGCAACAAGGAATCGCATTCGCCATGGAAGCATGAAAATGTCATCTGTTGTAACTTTTAGTCAGCGTCTTCTTCACCACTGGATTCAAAGATTGTTCTTGGATTTTCACAAGTTTCTTCGGCCATACATGCACATGCTTCTGTGCATGGCATGTGGTTGGTTCTGCATGTGCAGTCGGCTCGACGACATAGAGACTTCTTGCAGTGACAGACAGTCAGCTCCGGAAGACCCCGTGGTGCTGGATCTTTGGTCATGAGCACAGGTTGAAGGGCCCCATCCTGAATTTTCCAGCCATGTCCAGCTGCTGGTGGAAGGTTCTGTGTAGGCTCCAATGCTCTCTTCCATACATAGGCCTGGTAATTTCCTCGCTTCATATGTTGCTGTAAGCTGTCGAATGTCGGGGGGAGATTTTCATTTCTTTGTCCCTTTTGATAGAACTGCCAGTATCTCACATTGTTCACTTTACTCCCAGCCCCCTTGGTTGTTGAGTACATTGCACATATGAAGCCTTCGCATGGTTCTGAAGTGCTGTTGCTGAGCTCGGGTCCTTCTCCAAGCTGTCCCAGACTGGTCTGATGCTCTTTACTGTCAAGTAAGACATTGAAACCCTTTTTCTTGCCGAGTCCTGAGAGTGCACTGTTTGAATCGCACCCAGTGAGTGCGTGGAAGCCGAGTGAAGCATTACACAGCTCAGGTCCTAGTTTGTGTGCCAAGCTGTGGATAGGAATATGCCTAGCTTTATCCTTGATTCCAGTCCGAAACCACAGCTCCCGACACTGGAGTTTTCTGTAGTGTGTGGTGCAGAGGACAGCCACATCTGTGTCAGGTGATTGAATCACAATCCTGTTGTGATAATGAGAGGCATGTTTTGCATGTAGCAATATTCGTGTGTCTGCCTCTTCATGATCTGACTTGAGGGGGAACCAGTTCTTTGCAGTGCCCTCTGATGACTAGCACAGACTTCTGCGGGTTCTTGAAACCACCACCAATGACTAGGTGTTGACCATCAAGCAGAGTGTCTACCCCCATGTGGCACCATGTGTCTGCCAAGAAGGCACACAAGTTGACTTTGTTTTCTACATTTCCAATGTATTTGATCCACTGCTTTGGAATAGGAGTGGCTGGCCCTTGGATCATCACCTCTAAGGCTGCAGATGTTCCTCGTTTCTCTCGCTCCTCAGCTTTGATTGAGAGGCTGGAGTACCAGTCGAAGACAACATCAACCCGCTGACAACCATTCTGACGTAGAGGGGCAGTAACCAGGCTTTAATACTTGAATGCCATTTCACCGAAGTTTGCAGCACCAGCGGACTTTGTCATCTGTACCAGCACCATTGCATCGACGATGTGGGCCGTAGACTTGTGGTTGTGACTTGTGGCAGTTTTGGATGGACATCTACCTTCTTCTCTAACTCAGCAATGAGTATGCTCTTGTTGGTCTTCCTCAAGCTGCTATCGTAATGGGTCAGGGATAATGGCACTGTTGATAACTCGTAGCTGAGGAGTTCTCTCAGATTGATGTCCCTTGACTTTCCTGTGATCAGAAGGCGGTTCTTTAACTCAGCAATGAGTATGCTCTTGTTGGTCTTCCTCAAGCTGCCATCGTAATGGGCCAGGGATAATGGCACTGTTGATAACTCGTAGCTGAGGAGTTCTCTTAGATTGATGTCCCTTGACTTTCCTGTGATCAGAAGGCGGCCAAAAAGTTCACGGTCAGCACTAAGAGTGATAACTTTCTCATCAGTTAGCTTCACTGTTTTCTTCTTGCTTAGTGTGGCAAATGTTTTGATCTTCAGGTTTGGCAGGGAATCCCAAAATGTCACTTCATTGGTAGTCAGTCTCTGTTCAACAAATGTTGTCATTTGAGCTGTGCCGATCTGGTAGGAGTTAACCATGCATGTAGCAGCATCTGGGGGCATCCTGATACCTGTGGCAATGTTAATCAGTGACGAAATTCCATCATCAACGTTGTCTAGGGAGAAGGGATCGGTCATAAGCTCTGACGTGATGATGGTCAGCAGCTTCTGAACATCACTTTCATCTCTATCCACCCTCTGGTGCTGCTTCTCTGAGGGTACCAACACGATCTGATTCCTGTATGGTACACATCTCCTTCATTGCGGTTGTGATGGCTGCTCGTTCATGACATGTCAGGAACCATCGTTCTAGAGCTCCTGCTCTCTGACTGATCCCTATGATGCCACCGTTTGTCTTGCTGTCACGGTTGATGGACTGCTCTAGGGCCATGTCAGTCCACACTTGAGCAAAAGGTTGAGGCGATCGACTGATGGCATGATTGCTAGACATGAACTCTTCATTGATGGCAGGATGGGTCTCAGGCAGCTGGTTCATGTCGGCCAGATAAACAAGAAGCCACCTGGCGTAGTTGGGTCTATCCATTGCGAAGAAGTGAGGGGTCATTGCAGCAGTAGCAGAGAGATGCAGAATCCAGTTTCCAGTCCTCTCTGCCTTGATGAACTGGAGGAGCAGCTGTACCATAGATACATAATCACTCCAGTAGGCAAACAGCTGTGACTTGCCCCGTGCCTCAGTTTGGAACCTTGTGGACTGATTCCAATGTCGTGATAGCATCACACATCCTCAACATGGTGTTCTGGACATCTTTTTCTTCTTCTAGAGCTAGTTGGCATGCTGTCACTTGCTCCATCACAGCATCTTCATCTACATCACTGCCCTCCTGCCTAGAGTGCCACTTCACGAAGGCACGCCACTGCAGACGAAACATGGCTTCCATGACTATCTAGTGGGCTCTCACTCCACGATTGTAAGACTTCCCTTTCAGGAGGGTCGAGGTTGTCGAACTGCCATACATGCCAGATTCTATCAAAAGATCCTCGATGCCTGATATCTGGTACTTTTTACCCAGCACAGCCAGATAATTCGTTGCAATGTGGAAGCCTCCTATGCGTATCACCATGTCTTCAAACTCTTCTTGTCGGCGCCACTGAATCTCTTTGGCCTTCACATATATAGCAAGGTCAAATGTAATAACGTTGTCATTCTGGCCAAGGCTTGCCATCATGGACTGCACATTCTTCATAACTGTGTAGACGGTGCTGAACTCTGTAGGGGAACCTTCGATCATAGGGCAGTAGCCGATGTTTGTGCGAACGGGAACACACGAGTGTACCACAGCATTGAAGCCACTCCAGCTGGGTACTTTTTGTTTTTCTGTGGCGAAGAGCTCCACCTCAAACAGCTTCATTGGTGTCATCCTTATCAATGCCCAAGCAAGATCCATCTTTCAGGCTACCGAATGCAAGCTTTCAGAGCATTTGAACCACTCGGCTTGTATCTTCCTGGAGAAACTGGTAACAGCAGGCCGCTTTCCGTATGCACTGTACTCTCTGATGGATTGCCACATCCCAGTGGATTCAAGTGTCCGTTTCCTTTTTTCCTGGTCTGAATAGACCCTCGGCTCGAGGACTGGACCAAAGTGCCCTCGTTGATAGAGGACTACTGTAGTGGCATGAGTTGTCCTCTTTCCATAAAGAGTCTCTTCAGTCTTGTCATTATTGTCTGTAGCCACCTGGACAAAGATGCCTGGGGAGATGTTTGATGGCAATACCATACCAAAGATGTCGCTCTTGGCTAGGATCTCCTGTGCAAGGCTTGTGTCGGTTGCCTCAACATCATCGTAGGAGTCACAGTGGCCCATTCTGCTCAGCATGGTAATGAGCTGTTTTGACCTCGTCATATGGCGAACTGCAATTCCCAGGGCCACATGCTTGGGCATGTTAGTTCTCGCATGAGTCGCACAGTGTACAACATCCTGAGCAAGCATCAAAACACGTCTTTCATCTGATGAGTTGCTACATTCTGGTGCTGAAAACTCATCTTCATCTTCCTTTTCTGGTTTGGCAATAACCCAGCGTAGTAGCCAGTAAAGACTGTCTGGTATCACAGATTTGGATTTTGTCAGGGTTCGATCCATGATATTAGGTGGTCGGACTGATATGCCTTGGCATTCATTGATCTCCGACTTGATGAGTTTTGCAGTGCGGTACAGCAGACTCACCCTGTCACAATCATCAATCGCTGTTGTGGGCTGTTTTCTTGGTACACCCGTGGCTGTTGCAGTGTTACACTGATAGGCAGAGTTGATGACATCTTGAAGGGATATGGAGCTTGAGTACAAAAGCTCGGACTTACTAAGATCATATGGCTTATGGAAGACAATGTCATCTCCAAAGTGTTTCTTTAGTCGAAGTTTGAGTCGCTGGGTAGTGTAGCTGTCGACTGGCTCTCCCTGTCCGCGCAGAAAATGATTGTATCTGTCCAGAAGAATTGTCATATCAAAGGCCTTCCCACCATTCAGGTCAGCAGAGATATCTTCAGCCAATTGCTTGAATGCCGTATCGTAACAAGTTTCTTGTCTCCCTTCATGGAAGCCAGCATACTGCAGATTAGCTTTGGTGATGTATGAGGCATGGCAAGCTCTGTGGTATCTTACTTCTGCTGCCACTAGATCGTTACTGACAGCACCAGTAGTCCGTAACATGTCCTCATCGCCCTTTGCGGTCGCTGCTTGCACAATAGTTTCACAGGCTTGGAAAGTTCTGACCATGGTCATCTCCTTTACCCTTCTGTGTTTTCTTCTTGCAGAAGAGGCACATAGTCCAGTCAGTGGACGTTGACTGGGACCTGGATACCCTGGAGGTCTCCGTCAAACTTGTTTCAGATTGTGTGCCAATCTTAGATTCTTCTGCTGGTGTCCGTGAGAATGCAGATCTTCTCCTCTGCATGTAATGCAGGTTTTCTTTGCTTGTCCATTTTTCGTAGCAATTTGAGTGCCATTTAACATCCGCGGTTGCCAAACTGTCAAAATCTGATTTTAAACGTTCGTATACTTCATCTCGTCGGAGTTCCAGTGCTGCAACAAGTGTCTGTATGGAGGTATCTCGGGCTTTCCTCAGTGTCTCGTTTGAGTCCATCTGACATTATGCACTTGTGAAAGTTAGTCAACTTCTGTCTCTTTACAGGTAAAAGTTGCACTACTGCCTGACTCTCTGAACTGGCCATTGCTTCAGTTGGCGAGTAGGATTCTTTCAGATGTTCAATCTGGAATGACACAGAAAAGCAACTATGTTAACCCACAGCCTCTTTTACCATCATTATTAACATGACATTTTTGGTCATCTCTACCGAGATGACCTAATAAGGCCGGACCAAATGTCCGTCCGTCCGTCAACAATTTTTCTTTCCGATCTTGATGAAACTTAGTATGTGGGTAGAGGTCGTTGAATGTTGCACAACGATATAACTTTTGCCCGGGTTCAAGGTCAGGGTCAAGGTCACGTAAGTTATAAAAATCACCATTTTCAAAACCTATCTAGTCTGCCATTCTACAAGATATTCGGCAACTATTTATTGATTATGATAGTAAAAAATATTATCTTGTATCTAACCGGATAGATTTTTGAATTTCCTTCCCGTTTGGCCACCACGTAACCTGGAAGATGGTCAAAAACACCTCCCGATACAAAGAAAACTTTTTACTTCCGATCTTGATGAAATTTGGTATGTGGGTAGAGGTCGATGAGTGATACCCAACGACATATTTTTTCCCAGATTCGAGGTCAGGGTCAAGGTCACGAGGTCACGAAAGTTGTGAAAGTCGCCATTTTCAAAACCTATCTCGTCTGTCATTTTAGGAGATATCTGGCAACGGTTCATCGATATTTATGATAGTAAAAAACATTATGGAGATGACCGTCACCCCCACACGGGGGTTATTTTTAAACTTTATTTTTGTAATCATCTAGTCCATAAGAATTTCATAAAAAAATAGACTAAGACAGCATTTTTAGTCCACCAGCATGAACCTGTGAAAAATTCAATTGTTCAACACCCACTACAGAAAAGTTTGACTTGACAACTTAGTATGCTCTAAAAGATGCCTAAAATATAAAAAAGCTCATATTTGATTTGTTTGTGATTTTTACCTCTTGTGGTTGTACAGTTGAATGAATATTGACATTTCTGTACATATTCTGAAAGAATTATAATACAAAGCCAATGATACCTCAATATTGAAAATTGGATGAGTCTCGACAAAGATATTCACGTTTACGTTATCCCTCCCCCTAAATTTTGCTAGCCCACAGTGACCCTCTTGGTAAGTACTCTTGGTATGTATAATGGCCTGTAGAATTTTAATGATACCACGATTTGAAACCACATACTACCTGGAGGTGTTCTATAGGGTCTATTCTACCACCCTGTCAAGTCAAACCTTTTCTGTAGGGAGTGTTGAACGATTTCATTTTTTTCAGGTCCTTGCTCCTGGACTATAGTGATAATAATTGCATTTTCTTTCTTGGATCTTGTGTTGATAAATTAGCATGGTGGTCACGCAGGCATGATGGGCTGAATGGCCTCCACCTGTGTCTGATTTCCTTGCATTTTATATCTTGTGAAGCGTGCCAACACTCGCTTTGGAGCCATCTCTTAGCCATATTAACTATCTTTGGAGCCATCAGCCACCGACTGGGCATCCTCTGTCGTCCAAAGTCCTTCCCTGACACACCTGAACTCCTATCCACCGACAAGGCCTTCATCCAAAGCTTGGTGGAGTACTAATCTCTCCTCTGGCTGGTTCTACCTCCTATCTTGCTCAGCTTGACGCCGTGGAAACCAAGGCCTTCAAGATTATTGGAATCTCCCGCGATAAAGATGAGTCTATCACTTCGCCATCGCAGACAGATCATTGGTCTCTCTGTCTACCACCTCCTTTGTGGTCTTGTACTCTCTGCTCTTTCCGTGCTTTGTCCTTCCCAAGGTTCTGCCGGGCTCACACTGTCCACCTTCAACTCCTCCTTCTGATGAAACGAACTAAATCTAGGATCACTGCTCATTTACACTCATTTGTTCCTCTTCTTTCCTGCCCGTGGAACCACCTTTTGTCCTGTTGTGTTCTAGTCTGTTCAGTGTACTTCCACAAGCCTTGACTATGTGTACAAAAAATAATTTAAAATGGTGTAAGGTGCACTTTGCAATGCCTGAAAGAAACTGGCTCGGTACAAGGTAAGAAAAAGTCAGGAACACCCAGAAGACCCCCGCCCCCCACCCCGAGCCCTTACCCGCGAGGCAAGACAAGTCCTTCAGGTTGCTCAACTTGTGCAAAATAAAATAAAATCGGTTCCTGATAAATAAAATCAGAGCAGATTTGAACATTAATATCTCGTTCAGTTTTGTAAAAATTTCAGATTTTCATTTTTAATTGATTTGTAAGAATTTCTAAAAACATGTTTTCACTTTGTTCCTTATGGGGTATTATATTGTTGCGAATTCGCACCCGCCGGCTGCGAACGGCCACGTAACTCGAATCGCACCACGTCGCCCACCGGATGGACAATTCTGTCGTGACCCTCTCGGACTAACGCCGGGAGCTAGTCACGGGTGGGCCTTTCGGCCTCACCACAATTGTGCCAATCGGCCCCCCGCGTGGGATAGGGTTGTTCGCCAAACTCGACCTACCTAAGTACCCACGCGGAGGGTAGACCGGGCGATCGCACCTCGCCGCAGGTCGACTCCGGACACGGGCCACTTAAGCGACCCGTTCCGTACTATCGGGATAACCGAGCGGTGTTATCGTCGGCCTCGACGGTTCCGATTAATTATCGGGCGTATTAAGCCCTCGACCAACCCTTTACGTGAAGCAAGATGGAGATTCAATGAAAGAAAAGACGAAGCGAAACGGGAAAACAGTTCAACATAATGCACATTTATTCCGCGGCATGCGGAGAGCACACATATACAATGAAACAGAATGCACATATATCAAATACTACAAAAGAAACACAACAATGCAGATCTACTACCGACTACGCGAGCACACGGCAACACTTACACAGTTTTACTTTACAGACGGCGCCAACAACACATTTACTCAAAAGCAAAAGAAAAGGGCCACCCTCAAAGACAAGGGGGCAGGCGGGGCCTGTGGGCCAATATTTGCGCGGGACCTGAAAGAGCGGTCAGGTCCGCGAGACCGGGTGGATCCTACCCGTGTCTTTGTGATGAGCCGCCAATGTGGTGGCGCGGCGGCGCCCCGACTCCGCGCTCCTTTGCGGGTTTCGTTAGCACTGCTTGGAGTGGGGTGGGAACAGGGCCCCCCTTTTCGCACTATCTCAGCGCGGGGGGGGGGGGAGGGGGAATTGTTGATGCTCTGGGGAAAGAGGATAGCTGGCTTGCTTGGGTCCCGCGACGAGTGATTCCACTGCGAGCTCGTCGCCGACCACAGTCTTCCTTGCCTCGGACCCGAGCTATTCGGTCTCTTCCCCAATTCTCCTCAGCCGACTGCAGCAAAATCACCTGTACGCCCTCGCCTCCCGACTCACTCCCCGCTCCTCCAAGGCCGACTCTGCGCTCAAACCGACTCGACCGCGCTCCAGGCTTCCTCTCTCTGCAGCTCCCCGACAGACTCCGAACCCCGACAGATTGCGAGCTCCACTCGGCTCTCCGACCTCTCCAGACTGACTCTTCCCCGATTCGCCCCACGCTCGGTGCTTTATAGGCCGGCAGGAGAACCCATATGCAAATTTCTGGATCAGAACGAGCTCGAGGGTGGAGCCACGCTCACCCATTGGACGGAGAAAAAGGGGCGTGAGTCTCCCCTGATCCTCGAATTTGCATATCTCAATTCTACACCGACGCGCCTGGAGGCGGGGCCAAACCGCCCCGCGCTTGCTGATTGGACGGATCAGAAGTGGGCGTGTAGCATTCCTGATCCGAATTCTCCTCAGAAAGGCCGCATTTTGCACTCGCGGCTCGGCGCGCGTCCCGTACGAGCCCAGGACAGCCCGATGCTTGGTGTTCACCGGTGGTGCGGGAATGGCGGTAGAAGGAGGAGAGGTGAAGATGGTGGAGGGTTTATGGTGGTGGTTTATGGCCATGGTGCCGTTTGGAATGGCGGTGATGCGATGTTTGTGGGAGCGAGTTGTGAAGGTAAAGATAGTGGCTGTTGGCGTTGTTGTTGTTGTTGTTGTTGTGAAGCGGCGTTGTGGTTGGTGGTTGTTGTGTGATGGCGGTTGAGACGTGGTTGGTTCAAAATAAAGATAGAACAGAAAAATGGCTATCTCAAAGGGTCGCAGCCAGAATGGATCACATTTATTCCCTCTAAACAACGGGTTTGGGGCTAACTACACATGTACTTACAGAGATATCTCACCTACGGGACCTGAATGGTGGTTTGCGAATTTACTCAACCGCAACACCACCCCCTCCCCTTTTTACAGACTCGTCCCGAGTCGTCAAAGTCTCGTGTGCCATCATTTGTAGTTCTCCCCTAGTACGTTTTACCTACGGATCTCTGAGTGCGACATTCATGGTATTTGTCTCCCCAAAATAAATATCCTGAGGGCTGAGTAACTAACTAAACAAACCCACTCACACGGACGACTTAAATAAAATTGCCGGCGCTAAGACAGACATGCCGGGGGCGCACTCATATTTACAGTACATCTTAACCTTAACTTACAAATTTTACACTAAACCATGGCCCAGGATCAATGAACTCTGCAAAAAGAAAGCAGTTAGCAGGGAGCCAGGCTGCTCGCATGCAGTCTCTGGCTCAAACAATGCAGGTGACAGGGAACGTGGCTGGCTGCTCACACGCAGTCCAAGGCCTTCCCTTTTGAACTGAACGCAGTGAACCACAACGGTGCATGGGCTGCACAAATGCAGTCTCCTGGTGCGGCTGCCCGCAAGGCAGTCCCTGCAGAACACTGACGCAAGCAACAAAACGGTGCACGGGCTGCACAAACGCAGTCTCCGTGCCAGCTGAAGTGGCAGATGCAGTGAACACAACGGATGGATGGATGGATGGATGGATGAATGGATGGACGCAATCACGGTGCACGGGCCGCCACTGCAGGCCCGTGTTGTAGCTGCCAACAGGGCTTTTCTCGCAGCTTGCAAACTGTTGCTTTCTGATCCTGGCGCACATGGAAATGAACAGGGGGGGGGGGCAAAGCAAAATTGAATGGGGGCTGGTGAACATGGGCGTGGGCATGGCATGGCAAAGGTGAGCAGGCAACCACAGCCTGCAGAACAGGGCCATTGCAGGCAAGCACAGCCGGCAGACGAACTGGCCGGCACAGGCCTTGAAGCACAGCAGCTGCAGACAATCCGGCCGGCACAGGCCTTGCAGCACAGCAGCTGCAGATGAAGTGGGCCGGCCTCTGCCTTGCAGTGGAGTTTGGTGGAGGGAGTGCGGTGGTGCTGGCCACTCAGAAGGCGGGCTCGGACCTACCCTACGGTCTCCCTCCCAACCTATCGCCTTTGCCTGTCACTGTCCATACCCACTCCCTTAATTTGTCAAACCCAATTTAGCCCCAACTTATTTTTTGGTTTTATTTATTTTTATTCCTATTCCTCCCACTATAATTCGTCCCCAAACCCCCTTTACTGTCTCTGTTCG
Organism: Eptatretus burgeri; assembly: GCF_056783735.1. Classification (NCBI taxonomy): domain Eukaryota; kingdom Metazoa; phylum Chordata; class Myxini; order Myxiniformes; family Myxinidae; genus Eptatretus; species Eptatretus burgeri. The sequence continues at coordinate 43,064,875 of NC_140974.1, forward strand.
GCTAACCTATCGTCCTAGCCTACTCCCAACTCTGACGTTCCCTTCCGGGAATGGTGGTGATGCGATGTTTGTGGGAGCGAGTTGTGAAGGCAAAGATAGTGGCTGTTGGTGTTGTTGTTGTTGTTGTTGTGAAGCGGCGTTGTGGTTGGTGGTTGTTGTGTGATGGCGGTTGAGACGTGGTTGGTTCAAAATAAAGATAGAACAGAAAAACGACTATCTCAAAGCGTCGCAGCCCGAATGAATCACATTTATTCCCTTTAAACAACGGGTTTGGGGCTAACTACACATGTACTTACAGAGATATCTCACCTACGGGACCTGAATGGTGGTTTGCGAATTTCCTCAACCGCAACAATATGTATATCGGTGACAAAAAAAATTAAATTTAATCCATGTTAAATTGAGGCTGCAACACAACAAAATGTGACAAAAGTCGAGGGGTGTGAATACTTTCTGAAGGTACTGTGATTTAATGAATTTTACCCTACAGCATGAATATTACTGGAATAACCCAAATTTTTGCACAGTACTGGATGTATGTACAGTGTGTGTGTATATATATATATATATATATATATATATATATATATATATATATATATATATATATATATATATATATATATATATATATATATATATATTGAGGGCTCTTCAAACTAAACAGTTGCATAGGGCTCCACCTATTAAGCATGATTTAAGCAGAGCTACAGCCCCTCATGTCTTAGGATTGTGCTGCAACCAATACCAGGAAGACAATTTAATTCTCAAGTTTATAGACCAGTCCACCCCAGAGAGGGAACCTCCATGGCCACGTGCTTCGGACTTGTTGGCCCTCGTCAGCGTGGAGCAGAATCTCCTCCCCGAAGTGAAAGCTCCTCTGCTGGTCCTCCTCTGTTTATACAGCTGTCTGGCCTGTAAGAGAATCCCTGAAAACCATCGCACCACATCGAGAGATTACACCTGCAATTTCTGTTTTGTGCTCGTATTTGAAGCAAGCCTCTTATCTTTTTTCCAAAGAGTGACCATGACGTCGTCACTCGAAAAGCAAAATATTGGAAACCTCAACTTGAATGCTCCAATCTGGAGCATTCTTGGAGTCCTCATTCATAAGTATATTTAACAGCCTTTCCTGCATTAAAAAAAATTGTTCAAATAAGGTGAAATTTTGAAAATCTAACAATCAATATGCCCAAAACACGAGAGTACCGTATTACAAGAAGATCCTTCACAGTCTGAAAACATGGTGACCACGATGAATATGTCAAACTGCAAACATCTTGGATATGGAGTTCATGGAAGGGATCATTTCCACAGTGACGTGCATAGATACACCTGGTACGTGTTTATAGTGTGTGGAATATTTTGCGTGAAATACTGGAGAAAAAAAAATGACCTGTGACCTGTACGTACATATGAGCTAGTTGAGTGTGACACGTGGATGGATTGCATACGGGATATGTCACATGTCCAGTGTGTGAGACCTACCAGTATGTTAAAGCACCAAGTCAACGAACTATACATATGTGACTTTTTAAAGGAGTGGTTGACACAAGTGGACCGACTTAAGGAGCCAGGACTTCCTGTGAAATCCTTCCAATGGGTAAAGTTGGTGATCGTTTTGCCATTTGACGAAAAGGCAGAGAAACAGCTGAACGCTGCAAGTATAAACCGAACCCGTGGAGCATTTGATACCCTGCTCAAGACATGGACCCAATTGCTCTTCCAGCCGAGCATTGAAAGGAGAATTACTTTTGGCAGCTGGGGGCGGCTTTTGACATTGGTCGGATCCTTGTTTTGCTCGAGCCGGAATTGCTGCGCCTCGAGGAGCGAGCAATGGAATCATTCGCTCTTGGATGATGTTTCACCTGTTCATTCTGACTGGCTCGTCACACCTTTTCATCACCTCGGTCCAAGGATGTCTCTGAGAGAAACGATCATCCAATATCAAATCGATTATCCACATATAATATATGCAATTTCTCTGTGCGTGCTCTCAGAGAATCTGGTCATTGCTACAACAGAGGATGAATCGGTCGAAAAACCACCATGCGAGGAGGTGCCATTGTGGAGAAAGCCAACCATTGGAGTTATTGTAAAAGAGGCTGTCCCATCTGCGATCACATGGGTAGAAGGAATCCAATTATAGGCTTTCCTCAAAAACATAAACTCTCTGTGCTTCCGGTTGGCTGCCTCATGGTTGTTCAGGAACAGTGAGCTTCAAATAGGAGATCACATCTAATGTGGTTGACCCTCATGAAAGCTAATTGTTTTTTTTTTAGAATTTCAGAGGAGGTTTGGGGAGGGGGGGTGTAAAAGGGAGAATTGCAGTATTTAAACAATTTCAGGCCATCCACATTGACTTGGATGTTCAATCAACATGGTGAAGTAAAACCCAACAGTACAATATCAATTCTCATTGCTTTTGGTTTCGGAAATTGCCTTCATATTTCATCGCACTTTCTCACAATAATGTTGGCTAACATCACTTGTACCACATGCTGAAAAACCCCACCAGGGTTAGAAAGAAGAAGAAGAAGAAGAAGAAGAAGAAGAAGAAGAAGAAGAAGAAGAAGAAGAAGAAGAAGAAGAAGAAGAAGAAGAAGAAGAAGAAGAAGAAGAAGAAGAAGAAGAAGAAGAAGAAGAAGAAGAAGAAGAAGAAGAAGAAGAAGAAGAAGAAGAAGAAGAAGAAGAAGAAGAAGAAGAAGAAGAAGAAGAAGAAGAAGAAGAAGAAGAAGAAGAAGAAGAAGAAGAAGAAGAAGAAGAAGAAGAAGAAGAAGAAGAAGAAGAACTTCCGGTTCCGGTTTTGAGCGGCAAGAGGACTCCTTCGGGGCTCCCTGCTGACATTCTCAAAGTTAAGTTCCGGTTGTTATTTGTCCCGTTTTAACTGTTTAATTTTCTCACCTACATGTTAATGTGTGTTCCTAGTTCGGTTTTGTTTCAAAAATCGTGCTATTTTGTGAGTATTTATGTCGACGTTCTTACTTGGTGTTTGAGGCCTAGTCCTAGGTTTGAGGCCTACCGGTTCCACTCGGTGTTCGATCGTTTTTTTTTGTTTGTTTGTTTGTTTTTTCTCCCCATTACCTTCAATTTCTATCCTCCCCATTACCTTCAATTTTCATCCTCCCACTTTCCAAACATCCCCCATTCTCCCAACTAATCTCTTTCTTATCTCAAAAATATATATATATATATATATATATATATATATATATATATATATATATATATATACACCCACAACAACAACAACAACAACACGCTCACCTTCTCCCGATTCTGCTACTTCTTCTTCCTCTTAACTTCCTCCTCGTCTTCCTCGATTTCTTTTTTTTTTACACTTCCATGACCTAATCTGTTGAACTCTCTCATACATTAATATTAACAACAAAAACGATCTTATAATGCTTCATCTTCCTCTCACACATGTGGTACTCTTTACTGTTTCACAATGCACTACTCTTCTGCTATTTTAACAGACTGCTGCTCTCATTTCGACCTCTCCTTCATTCCTTGCCTAAAAATCCAACTATTACAGCGCTTCTTCTCTCCATGCTCTGAATTCGCCTTCATTGCATCCATCAAGAATTGTGTTAAATCGCATCTCTGACCTAAAACTTTTAAAAACCACAGTTTGCCATGGATGCTCGCTTCCATCAACCATTCTTTTTTCCAACTTCAGTGCCAACTCACCCCCTCACCCCTCACTCTCACTCTCAAAGCAACCATCCCACTCTTCTCCCTCCAAGCCTCCCTCTCACCTCTTTCAAAAATTCCCTCCTCACCTTTCTCCCACCTTTTCATCCCCCTCACTCTTCCTTCTCTAAGTTGCCCCCTCTCATCCACCAACCTGCCTCCCTCCACTGCCCTCTCACCTCCATCTCTTCACTCCACCTCCTCAGATCCTCAACTGGCATCTTCCTTGTCTCTTGTCCCCCCTCTCTCCCGGGACCACAGGGCCTTTTCTCCTCCTCATTCGGCCCCTCCCCTCGCTTCTCTGCACACCCCACACTCCTTCAGCAACCCTCCTTACCTCCCCCCCTCGTCCCTCGTCCTACCCTCCCCCGCCCCATTCCACCTCCTGCACCCAAAGCCTCCTCCCCTACCTCTTCATTAAAAGTGTGGACCTCAAATATCCGGGGCCTTCGCTCAAACCTTTCAGATCTTTCCATGCAGGTTGCCACTGACAAACCAGACATTATCTGCCTAACAGAAACTTTCCTCTCCCAAGACGTGTCTGACTCCCAAGTATCTCTCCCTGGTTACTCCCTCTTACAGTATGACAGACCTGAGCCTCGTCCTGGTGGAGGTGTTGCTCTCTTCATCAAAGACTCTATTCCTCACTCTCCCTGCACTGCTCTCACTCCCCCACACCCCCAGGAATACCTCTGGCTTCGGCTTCCCCTCCACTCCCACCTCATGTTTATATGTGTACTGTACCGTCCAATCGAACAGTGATGACTCCATCTACACCTCACTCTCCGAAAACATGGACCATCTTCTATCTTCTCATCCAAACTCTCTCTTCCTCTTATGTGGCGACTTCAATTGTCATCACGCCAGTTGGCTAGGTGTGGGTACCTCTCACCTGCCATGGGACATCAGCAAAAGCTTTCTGTGACTCATTGGGACTGACTCAATCGGTCAACTTCCCGACCCGGATCTCAACCAATGGTACTCCATCTCTTCTGGATCTGATTTTGACAAATTTCCCTGACAATATCTGCTGCTCTTCCTTCGCTCCAATTGGTTCTTCTGACTACGTCCTTGTTAAAGTGGACATCTCTCTGGCTGTCATCAGAGAACCACCTCACCGCCGTCGAGTCTGGCATTTCACTCAAGCCGACTGGCAGGGTCTCCGAGCAGCCATCAAACTTACAGACTGGTCTCCTATCACTACTTTCTCAAACATCAACTCATCCTGGGAATTCTTTCAAAGAAACTTGCTCTCCCTCATGCACAGATTTATCCCCTCTCGTGTTCAGTTGTCTTACCCTTCCTCCCGCCCTTGGTTTACTGAAGCTTGTGGTGAGGCAGTTGTCCTGAAACAACTTGCCTTTGCCTCATGGAAAGCAAACCCAACTGAGGGCAATCTCAGTTCTTTCCACAAAGCTCGGAACAAGTGTGTATCTACCCTCAGGAGAGCCAGAAAACAACATCTTTCTCATCTCAAGTCTGAACTCTCAAACCTCTCTCCCTCCTCAAAATCCTGGTGGCGTTTAATCAAATCTGTTTCTGGTGTATGTTCCCCCTCCATCCCCTCCCTTACCTCAAATGGCCGCACTGCTGATTCCACACGTGATAAAGCTGAATGTCTAAACTCGGTGTTTGCAGCTAAATCTTGTGTCCCAAACCCATCACTATCTCTACCCACTTTACCCAGTCGCACCCAACTGTCCCTGGATTCTGTATCCTTTTCTCCTGACAAGGTGGAGAGCTTGCTTTCAAACCTCGAGTCAGATTCTGCAACCGGTCCAGACGGCATCAGCCCACGTGTCCTCAAAGCCTGCTCTTCTGCTCTTGCTCACCCTCTCTCTGTTCTATTCACCCTCTCATTTTCCCAAGGTCATCTGCCATCTTCTTGGAAATCTGCTAACATCACTGCCCTGCATAAAAGGTGCAAAAACAGATCCCTGCAACTACAGACCAATCAGCCTTCTCCCAATCATCAGCAAGGATAAGGAATACATCATTGTTCCAGACATGAAATCCTTCCTCTTCTCCAATGGCTTGATGTCCAATCAACAATTTGTTTCAGACCCGGTCACTCTACTCTGGATATGCTGCTACTGCTCTCCCATCAATGGATGGAGGTCCTCAATGCCAGACAGGAAATCGGAGCCCTATCCCTGGACATATCACGTGCTTTTGACACAGTCTGGCACCCTGCCCTACTCACCAAACTCTCTTCCCATGGTATTCAAGGCCATCTCCACTCATGGCTCGCAGACTTCCTCTCCTGTCGCAGTCAACGTGTGGCCCTAAATGGAGTTCTTTCATCCCCTCTTCCTGTGCAGGCTGGAGTTCCTCAAGGTAGCGTTCTGGGCCCTGTTCTTTTTCTGGTTTTCATCAATGATCTCTCGGACTCTCTGGAAAATCCTCTATTTCTCTTTGCCGATGACTCCACCCTCTGCCGTACCATCTGTCATCCCTCAGACCGGCAAGCAGCAGCTTCTTCGCTCACTGCAGATCTGGATAAAATCACAAACTGGTCCAACACGTGGAACATGTCTTTCAATCCACACAAATCTCACACTCTCACTATGTCTCTTCGAAAGGACCGTTTACAAACCCCCCATCCACTTCTCTCAACAATCCTCTGGAAGAAGTCTTTTCTTTCAAGCTTCTGGGTCTCACTATCTGCCATGACCTTTCCTGGGAAAGTCACATTTCCAACCTTGCCTCAAAAGCCAGTCGCCGACTGGGAATCCTCCGTCGTGCAAAGTCCTTCCTCGGCCCTCTTGAGCTCCTGACTACTTACAAAGCTTTTGTCCGTAGCCTGATGGAGTACTGCTCTCCCCTCTGGGCTGGTGCTCCTGCCTCCCACCTTTCTCGACTTCACACTGTCGAAACCAGGGCTTTTAAGATCATTGGCATCTCCCGCAATGAAGCTGAGTCTTTGGGCCTCTCACTCAATCACCGCAGGTTGGTCGGTGGTCTTTCTGTCTTCTACCGACTCCTCTCCAGCCTTGCCCCCTGCTCTCTCTGCGATTTGTCCCAACCACATTTCCACAGGGCGCTCAAGGTCCGCCAACAACCCCTTCTGGTAAAACTACCAAAATCACGAATCAGTGCTCATCTTCACTCTTTCATTCCTCTTTTTTCCCGCCTTTGGAATAAACTTCCTCACTCTATTCTTTCCCATTCTTCCCTCCAGGCTTTCAAAACAGCTGTTCACCACCACCTCTTATCATCCCCATCCCAATCCTCGATCTTTTCGCCGCCCGACAATCCACCCAAGCCCCCTTCCTTCAATTCCCCTGCTTTCCTTCCTGCAAGTCCCTGTAATGTCCAGCTTCTCCCTCGCCATGTTCCCCGTCCCATCCCCATCCCTCTCCCTTCCACAGTTCACCTGTGTCTGTTCCCCAATGTTTTGTCCCTTCCACTCCCACCCCTCTTGTCTCATGCCTCCTTGCTGTGAGTTGTGTGTTAGCTCTCATACGAGCCTCGACCAAGGTATACAAAAAAAAAAAAAATAAAAAAAAAAAGAAGAAGAAGAAGAAGAAGAAGAAGAAGAAGAAGACAAAAGAAGAAGACAAAAGAACGTGACTGATCTTTTGTTTCCGTAGCCTTCATTATCATAATGGTTACCTCTGCCACTGAAGGTGGACGGACGTTGCAGTATGTTTTCACCCCTGTTTGTCTGTGAGCAGGATATCTCAAAAAGTTATGGACAGATTCGGACGAAACTTGGTGGACACGTTGGTTGTGTGACGAGCACGAATTGATTCGATTTTGGTGAAAATTCCACATCCGGATATTATATTTTTACAGTGATTCTTCATCATCGAGAGATAGGGCCAAAACGATGTATAGCATATCTCAAAGAGCTGTGGACGGATTGTGACAAAACTAGGTGGATGAGTTGGTTCGGTGACAAGTGTTATGATGATATGTTAGGTGGTCATATTTTGAACCATTAGCTGTGTGTTAATCAGCTCTCAGGATTCTAACCTTGCTTGTAACTGTGTATTATTCAAACCTTGCTTTAAAATGTTGCTTTAAATGTTTCAGGCTACCAATGTTCCATGCACCCCACTGTTTTTGGACAGAGCCCAGCTGTTCCTGTTTCTTGGAAACTAAGCCCTTATCACCCTTCCTGTTGCTCTGTGGTGGTGTGCCCTTAGTGCGACCTTGGAGAGAACTGTGGAATTGTTCCTTCAGTGTATGCTGCCCACACATTCCTATTCTCAGTGATCACCAAAGCTTTGCCTTTGTTATCAGCAGGTGCTAGTGAAGGAGTGTAGGAAAGTTATTAGTTTGCAAGGCTTGCATATCTGAGAGTTGTGTAGGTGGCTTGGAAACTGTGGTTGCATATCTGAGAATTGACCGATTCAACTTCCCCTAGGGCCCGAGGGAGGGGGGAAAGAAGCCCACTGCCACATTTATTTCTTTTATTTCTTTGTTTCCTTATCCCTTAGCATACACTTTTAGTCCACACCCAGTTTTTCCTTTACACTTTTAGTCCACACCCAGTTTTGCTTTGTGTGATTATATATGTGATTGTTTTGAAGCATATTCTTAATGTGATTCAGGGGAGCCTGACTGAAGGGTCACTGAGTCACATTCCGCATGCGTGTGGTCTTCGGAAATAAAACGTGTAATTCGAGGATCCTCATCTGACTCTGTCATCTTACTCGGCCGAGTGGAGAGTCATAACAATTGGCGACGAGGATGGGATTCAACTGATGCTGGCGGTGTGGACGGTGGGACTCCACTTGGTGTACAGCGATCGCAAGGGATCAGCTAAAAGGCAGTGTGGCGATCGCACGTAGGGCACCTAAAATAGGGAGCCCCAGTTAGGCGAGCGCTGTACACTTGGTGGGTTGCGCCCTGCCGGACGCAGCTCCAGGATCTGCGCGAATCAAGAACTGTAACGGTAAACACATATGAGGTGATTCGAATGCGGTTTGTCTGAAGAGCACAAAGGGGAAGGGCTGTCAGGCAGTGTTTGTAGAGCCGGTAAGGGTCGAGGATAAAGGTATCCGTGTGAAATAAGGAGGAAACAGGTTGGAATCCTGTACCAAGAGAGGGAAGGTTAGAGGCCTTCATTGGGTTTGAGGCTATTAGGCGGCGGGTCGAAAGGGACCTCAGTCCCGGTGTAAAAGGAGAAACGATTTACAGCTATTAGGCGGCTGATTGAAAGGGACCTCGGTCCCGGTGTAAAAGGAGAAACGATTTACAGCTATTAGGCGGTTGATAAGATAAGAACAAAAGAATGGGGATTAAATCTTCAAAGAACGAGAAGATACCAAAAGGAACAACATTGAAAGTCATCAGTGACAAATATGGAATCGATAACGTAAAGGGAATACAGGACTGGGTGAAGTGGACCGCGGGGAGAAAAGATCCCTTTCCGCTGACTGGATCCTTAGATCCAAAGATATTAAACACAGTGAGTAATGCGCTGATAGACGGCAAAGCAGGAGGCCCGAAACAAAGTGGACCACACTGGAAAGCATTGGCCGCGTGGCTAATGGAGTCGCAAGTCGAGACAGAGCATAGGCGACTCGGACTAGAAGGGACTGTGAACCAACGGAAAATACAAGACGAGGAACGACAAGGGAGACTAAAACAGGCGCTAGACCAGCTAACGGAAGTTAAGACACAGGGAGAGGACAAACAGAAAGAACTAGACCGAGTGTTAGCGCAGCTGACGGAGGTCAAGATGCAGAGTGAGGAGAGACAGGAGAAGTTGAAGCAGGCGTTAGCACAGATAGCAGAAATCAGTGACGACGTGAACCGAAAGACGACAACCCGACTTGGGACAACAAAAGGAATTTACCCTGTCTTAGAAGGGGACAGAGTAAAAGGAGGGACCGACATTCACCAGTTCCCCATGATACAAGCAGCAGGGGGAGATTGGGTTTGGAGATCATGGACCCCACAAGACATTAGGGGAGTAAAAGCTAGCATGGAAGAATGTATAAAGAAAAACCCGAGAAGGGCCATTCAGATATTACACGACCAGATAAAAATGCAGGGGGCAACCAGGACAGACATAGGGTTTATCTGCACTGCTGTCTTGCCCAGTGCGGTTTGGAGCCGGCGTGCGGCAGCCTGGAGTGTAAAAATGGAAGGAGAAACAGATACCACCTTAAACCAACATTACCCGGAGGGAGCCGACCGGGAGGCACAGGCACTGTACAGGGGAAGAGTACAAACCCTGATGGAAGAACTTGCGGCGGAAATGGCCCCAAGGGTAATGGATTGGCAGGCAATACAGGATGTCACACAGAATCCCAAGGAATCACCTGGGGAGTACAAGGCACGACTGTATGAGCAGATCGAACTGCACTCAGGATTTATTAACATCGCACAGACGCCCCTCCATTTCCTGAACACTATGTTCGTAGATGGACTGTGTGACGAAGTAAGGCGAGAGGTGAAAGCGGACATGCCAGGGTGGAAAACGGCTGACGTAGATGCCGTGTTTGAAAGGGCAAGACAGGCTTGGCAGACTCTAAGAGAAGAGGAATGGAGAGGAAAGAAAGATACCAAAGCTCTAGTTGCAAGAAATCTCGAATTGAAAAGCCGTAAATACGAAGAGAGGGAGAGCAGGCCTCGCTGGGAAAATCCAGATTGGGAACCCCGGTATGAAGCCGAACGGGACCAGCGGAGGCCTTGGAACCGAGAGAGGGAGCCGCAAAAACAGGGAGAATGCTTTAACTGCGGTCAATCCGGGCACTGGTTTCGGGACTGCCCGGCACCGCCTAAACAACGAGGCTGGGGCTCGCGGCCACCACAACAGCAAGAGAGACCAACGGCGCCCCCTAGAGAGTATGAGAGGAGAAGGGAGACAGCAGGAAGAAACTATTGACATGAGGACACCGTGGTGGCTCCGCAAAGGGAAACGCGGAACGTAAGGGAATTGACCACGACCTTAAACGTAGAGGGGAGACAAGTAACATTCCTGGTAGATACAGGGGCCACCCGGTCAACACTAAAACAAGGAGAGATAAAGAACCTGCCACTCTCAGGCGAGTCAGTGAGTGTGGTGGGGGTTTCGGGACGGAGAGAGGATATCCCGATTTCGGACAAATTACTTAATTGAAGTAGGTCGCCTGGGGGGAGAACATGCATTTTTGGTAGCCAAACACACCCCGATGAATTTGTTAGGAAGAGATTTGTTGTGCAGAATGGGATGTACCATAACATGCAAGCAAGACGGAGTTTTCATAGATGCTCCGCTGGCATTGCAAGAGGAAGTAATGACCCTCATGATGACCGAACCTCGGACCGGTAGTCTATTGGTTGCGGGGTGTGTGACAAGAGGGAAGAGATAAACTGACTAGGGATTGGGAAAGTGGAAAAAGATTGCGGGACGTAGAGGAATGGTTGCGTGGCAACGACATTGAATTGAAAGAAGTGGAACTGCCTTTACACTGTACGGTCTATTATGACGAAACAGGGCAGGATTTTGATTACTCGGACAGAGTACATGAAGAGTACGCTACCACACGCACTTTAATGACAACCACTTTGTGGATCGGAAAAGAGGGAGCGGCAATGGAGGTGGAGCTAACTAACGAGGAACGTGAGCTAATGAAGCACAGAGAAGGACTTACCCCGCACGTCTCAATGGCGGTCGGTAAAGGTCATAGTGCCGAAGAACTGGGAAGAATGTTGACCAGGTTGAGATGTGCCTCGGAACCACCAGGGAGGGATAGTGAAACCCAGAGCACTTTACAGGCCAGTCGACGGGGGGATGGATGGAAGGTATGCTTACCTGATCAGATTTTGTCATGTATGTTAGAAAGACATGAGATGAACAGCGAAAGGCCACGCCGCCAGGCCAACAGGGAAACGAGAACGGAGGAAAGACTACAGGAAGTACCTGTTGAATTATGGACACGACATCCGAATGACGTGGGCAGAGTGCTAGCCGCAACGCCCGTGTCTATCCAGATAAAGGAGGGGGTACCCCTGCCTCGAGTGGCTCAATACCCGTTGCGCAAAGAAGCAATAGAAGGGATCGCTCCGGTGATAGCATCATTACGCGACCAAGGGGTGATAATACCTACTAAGAGCCAATGTAACACACCAATCCTGCCGGTGGAGAAGCCCGGAGGAAACAAATGGAGGTTCGTACAAGATCTACGAGCAGTGAATAAGTGTGTGAAAGCGTCCTTTCCCGTGGTGCCACACCCGGTTACGATACTGTCAGGGGTGCCGTCCACTGCGACGCATTTTTCCGTGGTAGACCTGTGCTCGGCGTTCTTTAGCATACCGCTAGCCAAAGAGTCGCAACACTTGTTTGCCTTCAGCTACGACGGACAACAATACACCTGGACTGTACTTCCGCAGGGGTTCTGCGATAGTCCAACGCTCTTCTCGCAGGCTCTGAAGGAGGACCTGGAGGACATAGAGCTCCCGGAAGGATCAGTCATGATACAATATGTGGACGACCTGTTGGTATGCTCGGACAATCAAACGAAATGTGAAACGGACACTGTAGCGCTGTTAACAGCTCTCGCCCGAAAGTGGCCACAAAGTCAGCAAAGACAAATTACAGTTTTCGCAGCCAAGGGTGACGTATTTGGGACATATACTGGAACAGGGGCAGAGGAGCCTCGGAGCTGAACGGGTGGGAGACAATCCTAGAGCACCCAAAACCCACTACATTGCGACAATTACGGCGGTTCCTCGGGATGACGGGGTACTGCCGGCAGTGGATCCCTGATTATGCAGTTAGGGCGCGATCACTGTACGACATGGTAAAGGAGGCAGAGGGGGATAAGATCTCCTGGACGAATGGTGCGAACAAAGACTTTGAAACATTGAAGCAGGCCTTGTCAAAAGCACCAGCATTGGGGCTACCGAACTATGATCTTCCCTTCACCCTATTCGTCCATGAAAGAGGAGGGTTCGCCCAAGCGGTGCTGACGCAAGAACACGGAGGAAAGAATAGGCCGATTGCGTACTACAGTAGTCATTTGGACCTCGGTCGCCGCCGCCTATCCTGGGTGCTTACGGGCAGTAGCAGCAACGCAATACGCAGTAACCGCAACAGCGACGCTGGTTTTGGGTTCTCCGCTGACCGTGAAGGTACCGCATGATGTGGCGGCGCTGATACGGCAAAATAAGACACAACATATATCAGCGGCACAAGCAGTTCAACATGATTTGGTGCTGTTGCAGGCAACTAATATAACGATCGAAAGATGTTCGCCACTGAACCCAGCCTCCCTAATGCCAGCGGGCGATGAGGGGAGAGGCACATGTGTGTGAACGAGTGCTGGTGGAAGAGACAAAGGCTAGGCGTGACCTACAGGAAGCCCCGATCGAGAATGCAGAATTGGAACTGTTCGTGGATGGAGCGGCGAGGAAGAACCGATGGGGAAAAACCATCGCTAGCTTTGCAGTATGCACCGCAAGCGCCACCTTGAGGAAACAATTGTTACCAAAGGGATTTTCAGCCCAACAAGCTGAGCTGGAAGCATTGATATGCGGGTGTGAGCTGGGTGCGGGTAAGACATTGAACATATACACAGATTCTAGGTATGCCTGGGGCATCTTACATGACTCTGCTGCCATTTGGGCCTTGCGTGGCTTTAAGACGTCCTCAGGGAAGGTTATCCGACACGGGGACCTGATCAAACGACTGATACGAGCAGCACAAGAGCCGCAACAGATTGCAGTGATTAAATGCAAAGCTCACACAGGAGGGACAGATGAAGTGTCAAAAGGCAATGAAAGAGCAGATTTAGCGGCAAAAGCAGTGCTCGATGAGGAGGAGGCGAACCCACAACCAACGACCGAACTTTACGTGGAGCAAATGGTAGACGGTCCACAAACGCAAGAACAGCTGAAGGACCTGCAGGTCTCCGCAACTATGGAAGAACAGGAATCATGGAGGGTGAAGGAGGGGGCAAAGCAAAACACACATAGAGTATGGGTGGATGAGCGAAATAGACCATTTGTACCCCGGATATTGCTACCATGGCTCGCCCTCACTGCACATGCGCAGGGCCATATGGGAATAAAAGGGGTGGCGGAGATTATTCGTCAAACCTGGAATGCCCCAGGTGTAACAACAGCAGCAACAGAGGTGGTTAGCAATTGTGCGACCTGTGGTAGACATAACAGGAAGTATGCCGCCAAGAAACGGGGAGCACACCCACCCCCATCCGGACCGTTTCAACACCTTCAGATGGATTTTATAAAAATGCCGGCATACAAACACCACCAATATGTGCTGGTAATTGTGGATATGTTTTCTAAGTGGGTAGAGGCCTTTGCCACGACCAATCAGGAAGCTGATACAGTGGCCAAACTACTTTTACAGGAAGTAATTCCGCGATTTGGGATTCCAACACGACTATCCTCGGACCAAGGAGGGTCTTTTACGGCAAAAGTAATGGGAAAAGTAGCCGAAGGCTTGGGTATCAACCAGAAAACTGCATTGTCCGTACCACCCCCAGTCAGCAGGGGCAGTAGAAAGAGAGAACCAAACCCTAAAGCAGACGCTTTCCAAACTCTGCGAGGACCAGTCAATGCCCTGGCCAGACGTGCTGCCGATAGCGCTCATGAAAAATGCGGGCAACAAATAATGCTGCACAAGGGGGCTCTCGCCCCACGAAATAATAATAACGGGACGTCCTATACAGTTACCGGTCTCGGCTCCGCCAGATATGGGAGATTGGGATTTGGCATGTATGACTGACGGAATGATGAACTATTGCAGAACACTCACTGCTACCATTAGGGCTTTTCACTCACAGGTACAAGAAGCATTGCCGATACCTGCTGGAGACCCGTTACACGATTTCCAACCTGCTGAACGAGTTTGGGTGAAAGAGTTCCTGCAGAAAGACGCCCTGCAACCCAAGTGGACCGGGCCCTACACTGTACTTTTGACCACGCCCGGCCATCAAAGTGAGGGGTAAGAGTGCATGGATACACCACTCACACTGTAAACGAGCACCCAAGGAAGCCGCTGAAACTAGGGAACCGGAGGAGGTAACCCCAGCAGAGGTTCCGGCTGTGTCCGATTCAGTCTTTTACCGGGATAGTGAAGACGACGACGAGGGGGAAGACGTGATATCTCTACAGAGACCCCCTCCACCACCACCAAACCGAGACGGGGCTGGCCCAGCAGGACAGGGTGAGATAGTACAGGGAGACCCACTGCAAGCAGAGCCAGGTGCCCCGCCGGACCCGGGACCTGAAAACGTAGACAACAGGGATCCTGAAAGACCAGCGCTAGAACCAAATGCCCCGCCAGACGTGGAGCCGGAACCTGGACCAGGCACCCTGCCAAACGTGGAACAGGCATGTTTAGACGACAACAACATTGTAATACAGGAAACAGCGACAGGACCTTTGACGACACAACATGCAACTCCTGGTGCTAGCGCTGCTCCTGTGCGAGGGCGGCCTGTCACTAGGCAGCAAACCGACAGCCTTAGACCCCGAGAACCATACACGCCTCCTACACCTCGACCACGAAAGGGGAAACGGGAGTGAGTTAGCAACTTCTTTACAGCGTAGCAGGAGAGGGGTACCAAGAGAGGTGACAGCAAGCAAATATGCAAATTTTGGGACAACCCATAACAAGGAGTTAGACACAGTAAGAGTCTTTTCAGTTAACCGTACCCAACCTTTTTCGGCCAATGATTCCACACCCATTAGACATAAAGGTACCGCTGCTCCGACCTCAACAACTCATAGAAATACCCTGCATCCTAGCAGATGGGTCTAGTGACCTGGTAGACCGACACAAGGGCCTTACAGCCATCCTATGGTACCATTTACTAGCAGGCCAGGATCACACAGTGGCGAGACAAGTAAAGAAGGGGTCCTCCACCAGACAAGGATATGAATGGGGCCAGCACGCGAGTCTGATAACTAGAATTCCACAAGTACCAGACGACACCCATTTGGCATACTATTGCCGCGTTCTATGGAGCAACCACACAGCACGGAGTAGTTGGATACACTTCACTGTACAAAGAAAGGAGCCACCAACAAGGCCCCCGAATACCTTTGTAGCCCTAACCAGAGAGATAGCAAACATTGAGAACCGGAGTGAGTGCTGGGTGTGCCTTAAACCACCATCTGGCCTCGTCACCGGACTTCCTCTTTTCGTACTACCATTAACCATCTTCAATCATGTAACCGGACCAGTAGAAGGGCTCGAAGCTAAGACCTCAGCCCGTGGTTATACACAACGGGTCTATGCAGGGAAGAATCCGAGTGCTAATGTAATGGTGGTGCCATCTCCCCTATGGGTAGAAAACACCAGGGGAGCGGTCTGTTTTACAGGACAGGGAGCAAACAGGATGGGAAAGTCAGAATGTGAGATTCAACTTCCCCTCCCGAAATCAACTGACCAGGAAGTCATCGCTGTTAACCCGGACACCCAGGTAGAGGAGCAAGTAACATTCACAATAAAAGCAGCCTTACACCATGACAACGGGATGATCCCGCCAAAAGGCATTCACTTGGTTTGCGGGGACAAGGCTTACCCCTACCTACCAAAAGGGTGGGAAGGGAGTTGTTATTTAGCTTCAGTATTTCCGGATAGCAGGATTAAGACCACTTTTTACCCTACCCCTGCACCACCACGGCATCGACGCAGCGCATCAGAGACAGGGGATCCAGAGGGATGGGCCGGTGTATCAGAGCGCTTAGGGGTGATCAAAGGCACCTGGTGGGAGAAGGCTCTTGGCTTTTTCATGCCACATGCCGGTACTACTATTAATAGCATTAGGTTAGATGAGCTTTCACAAGTTTTGGAATATTTAGGTAATGTAACCATGGCTTACTATACAGAATTAACAGAGATGTTGGTATCAATGCGCGCTATGGTAATGCAGAACAGAGTAGCTTTAGACATGCTTCTAGCAGAGCAAGGAGGGGTATGCAGGATGATTGAAGGAGAATGTTGCGTCTGGATCCCGGACCCAAAGGACATAACTAATCGTGCGGTGGCCCGAATTAAAAAGGTGGTGGAAGTTCTCACAAACAATCGAGTGGAACGTGAGGAAGGTTATGCATGGTGGAAGTCGATCTTCCAGGGCTGGGGAGGTTGGTTGTTGCGACTAATAGGGTCAGTACTTTTAATCATTGTGGTGGTAAATTTTGGGGTGTTTCTAATCAAACTTCTCATTACCATTTGTTTGAAGAAGTGCTGCGCAGCGTCACCCCTCACCCAGGCCATTATAATAATTAACAGCGAACTCTCTGTTGAGGACGACTTGGCCAGTAATGGGGAGGGGGACGACCAGGGCCTTCAGGGGGACGTCATACACGTGGACCTAGGCCAAGGTTTACAACCATTCCTCCTTGTTGAAGCAGATAACTAACCCAGGAGAGAGTGCGTGTCGTTTTGCCTTCCAGTGCAAGATGTGACTCCTGCGCTGGACGAGCTTACACCCGTGCCTTGAGTACTGCTTTTGCTACTTGCTTATGTATAATTGTTTAAACAATAGTATTACCATTGCTGCTAACATAGAACAGTATTACATGTTAATATGGTGTGGACTTAGCATTGAATTCATACACTGCAGCTTAAACGGGAGGCATGTGGCAGTGGGTAGGACAAAAGGGGGAAGACAATGGTAACAGAAGCTAACCTGAACCACCGGCAGTTGGGGACTTCTCATTTGGAGAATGTTGATGGCTATCCACGGCATTCGTAAATCCCGTTTGGCAGGCGCGGGGGCCTAGGGGTAGCTGCTACAGGAACCAAATAGGGGTCCACTCGGTTGGTGAGTCTCAGGTGTGGCTGGGTATGGTCAAAATATGACCAAGGAGGGAAACTGTTATGATGATATGTTAGGTGGTCATATTTTGAACCATTAGCTGTGTGTTAATCAGCTCTCAGGATTCTAACCTTGCTTGTAACTGTGTATTATTCAAACCTTGCTTTAAAATGTTGCTTTAAATGTTTCAGGCTACCAATGTTCCATGCACCCCACTGTTTTTGGACAGAGCCCAGCTGTTCCTGTTTCTTGGAAACTAAGCCCTTATCACCCTTCCTGTTGCTCTGTGGTGGTGTGCCCTTAGTGCGACCTTGGAGAGAACTGTGGAATTGTTCCTTCAGTGTATGCTGCCCACACATTCCTATTCTCAGTGATCACCAAAGCTTTGCCTTTGTTATCAGCAGGTGCTAGTGAAGGAGTGTAGGAAAGTTATTAGTTTGCAAGGCTTGCATATCTGAGAGTTGTGTAGGTGGCTTGGAAACTGTGGTTGCATATCTGAGAATTGACCGATTCAACTTCCCCTAGGGCCCGAGGGAGGGGGGAAAGAAGCCCACTGCCACATTTATTTCTTTTATTTCTTTGTTTCCTTATCCCTTAGCATACACTTTTAGTCCACACCCAGTTTTTCCTTTACACTTTTAGTCCACACCCAGTTTTGCTTTGTGTGATTATATATGTGATTGTTTTGAAGCATATTCTTAATGTGATTCAGGGGAGCCTGACTGAAGGGTCACTGAGTCACATTCCGCATGCGTGTGGTCTTCGGAAATAAAACGTGTAATTCGAGGATCCTCATCTGACTCTGTCATCTTACTCGGCCGAGTGGAGAGTCATAACAACAAGAACAAGCCGATTCGATTTTGGTTCAGATCCAGCCCATCAGTGGGATACAAGACATAAACTGTTCACCCTGGCGGAGGTATGTGCTCTACCGAGTGGCATTCCAGTTAACCTCCGCCATCTTCGAAGATGGATGGAGGTTACTGTTTTCACCCCTTTCTGTTTGTTTGTAAGTATATTGATGACTTCCGTTTGTTTGTTTGTTTGTTTGTTTGTAGGCACGATAACTCGAGAACGGAAGAAGCTACCAATGTCAAATTACACCACGTGATTCAGGAGGGTGGTGGCTAGTGCTGATTCGATTTTGGTCAAAATCGGTCAAAGGTCAAGGTCACAGTGAGGTCAAACATAATTCCGTAAATTCATGTGGAGAAATGGAGTACTTTTGCTTCGCTCGACGTTACGAGTTCGTTTTAACTTCGATTTTAATTTTGTCTTCGGTTTTTGCGATCGCTTAGGACGCTTAAAACTCGGTTGTCAATTCTGGTAAAAATCGGATGTTTTGGAGACTTTTTAAGATTGTATAAAAAATATTTCACTCGACGCGTCACGGGTCGTCCCATGATGCAGTGCGCTCGAGCAGACGCGTCGTTGAGTTACGTTAAGGTATAATTGCGTGGAGAAATGGAGATTTTTGCTTCGGTCGACTTTACGATTTTTGATGGTTTGACACAGAATCATCGTAGAAACTTCTGGTTTGCGTCGCTACCTTCTCTCGAGAGACAGTTTTTATTAGACAAGGTCAGAGGTCAAGTTGACGATTTCGTTAGTACCAGTCTATGACTGCTTGTTTGTTGGTTTTTGTTAGTTTGTTTGTTTGTTTGTAGGAACGATAACTCGAGAACGGAAGAAGCTACCAATGTCAAATTACACCACGTGATTCAGGAGTGTGATGGCTAGTGCTGATTAGATTTTGGTCAAAAGTCAAGGTCACGGTGAGGTCAAATATTCGATTTTTGATGGTTTGGTATAGATAACTCAAGAACGGAAGAAGCTTCCAATGTCAAATTACACCACGTGATTCAGGAGTGTGATGGCTAG
This sequence comes from Eptatretus burgeri, assembly GCF_056783735.1. Taxonomy (NCBI): domain Eukaryota; kingdom Metazoa; phylum Chordata; class Myxini; order Myxiniformes; family Myxinidae; genus Eptatretus; species Eptatretus burgeri. Next base: position 43,084,185 of record NC_140974.1, read on the forward strand.
TGCTGATTAGATTTTGGTCAAAAGTCAAGGTCACGGTGAGGTCAAATATTCGATTTTTGATGGTTTGGTATAGATAACTCAAGAACGGAAGAAGCTTCCAATGTCAAATTACACCACGTGATTCAGGAGGGTGATGGCTAGCGCTGATTAGATTTTGGTCAAAATCGGTCAAAGGTCAAGGTCACAGTGAGGTCAAACATCCAAAACATTCAATTTTTTGATGGTTTGGTAAAGAATCATCGTAGAAACTTCTGGTTTGTGTCGCAACCTTCTCAAGAGACAGCTTTTATTAGACAAGGTCAGAGGTCAAGTTGACGATTTCGTAAGTACCAGTCTCTGACTGCTTGTTTGTTTGTTTGTTTGTTTGTAGGCACGATAACTCGAGAACGGATGAAGCTACCAATGCCAAATTACACCACGTGATTCAGGAGGGTGATGGCTCGTGCTGATTAGATTTTGGTCAAAATCGGTCAAAGGTCAAGGTCACAGTGAGGTCAAACATAATTCCGTAAATTCACGTGGAGAAATGGAGTATTTTTGCTTCGCTCGACGTTAAGAGTTCATTTTAACTTCGATTTTAATTTTGTCTTCGGTTTTTGCGATCGCTTAGGACGCTTAAAACTCGGTTGTCAATTCTGGTAAAAATCGGATGTTTTGGAGACTTTTTAAGATTGTATAAAAAATATTTCACTCGACGCGTCACGGGTCGTCCCATGATGCAGTGCGCTCGAGCAGACGCGTCGTTGAGTTACGTTAAGGTATAATTGCGTGGAGAAATGGAGATTTTTGCTTCGGTCGACTTTACGATTTTTGATGGTTTGACACAGAATCATCGTAGAAACTTCTGGTTTGCGTCGCTACCTTCTCTCGAGAGACAGTTTTTATTAGACAAGGTCAGAGGTCAAGTTGACGATTTCGTTAGTACCAGTCTATGACTGCTTGTTTGTTGGTTTTTGTTAGTTTGTTTGTTTGTTTGTAGGAACGATAACTCGAGAACGGAAGAAGCTACCAATGTCAAATTACACCACGTGATTCAGGAGTGTGATGGCTAGTGCTGATTAGATTTTGGTCAAAAGTCAAGGTCACGGTGAGGTCAAATATTCGATTTTTGATGGTTTGGTATAGATAACTCAAGAACGGAAGAAGCTTCCAATGTCAAATTACACCACGTGATTCAGGAGTGTGATGGCTAGTGCTGATTAGATTTTGGTCAAAAGTCAAGGTCACGGTGAGGTCAAATATTCGATTTTTGATGGTTTGGTATAGATAACTCAAGAACGGAAGAAGCTTCCAATGTCAAATTACACCACGTGATTCAGGAGGGTGATGGCTAGCGCTGATTAGATTTTGGTCAAAATCGGTCAAAGGTCAAGGTCACAGTGAGGTCAAACATCCAAAACATTCAATTTTTTGATGGTTTGGTAAAGAATCATCGTAGAAACTTCTGGTTTGTGTCGCAACCTTCTCAAGAGACAGCTTTTATTAGACAAGGTCAGAGGTCAAGTTGACGATTTCGTAAGTACCAGTCTCTGACTGCTTGTTTGTTTGTTTGTTTGTTTGTAGGCACGATAACTCGAGAACGGATGAAGCTACCAATGCCAAATTACACCACGTGATTCAGGAGGGTGATGGCTCGTGCTGATTAGATTTTGGTCAAAATCGGTCAAAGGTCAAGGTCACAGTGAGGTCAAACATAATTCCGTAAATTCACGTGGAGAAATGGAGTATTTTTGCTTCGCTCGACGTTAAGAGTTCATTTTAACTTCGATTTTAATTTTGTCTTCGGTTTTTGCGATCGCTTGGGACGCTTAAAACTCGGTTGTAGAAATTCTGGTAAAAATCGGATGTTTTGGAGACGTTTTAAGATTGTATAAAAAATATTTAACTCGATGGGTCACGGGTCGTCCCATGATGCAGTGCGCTCGAGCAGACGCGTCGTTGAGTTACGTTTAGATATAATTGCGTGGAGAAATGGAGATTTTTGCTTCGGTCGACATTACGATCTTTGATGGTTTGATACAGAATCATCGTAGAAACTTCTAGTTTGCGTCGCTTCCTTCTCGAGAGACAGCTTTTATTAGACAAGGTCAGAGGTCAAGTTGACGATTTCGTAAGTACCAGTCTATGACTGCTTGTTTGTTTGTTTGTTTGTTTGTAGGCAGGATAACTCGAGAACAGAAGAAGATACCAATGTCAAATTACACCACGTGATTCAGGAGGGTGATGCCTAGTGCTGATTAGATTTTGGTCAAAATCGGTCAAAGGTCAAGGTCACAGTGAAGTCAAACATCCAAAACATTCGATTTTTGATGGTTTGGTACAGAACCACCGTAGAAACTTCTTATCTGGTTTGCGTCGCTGCCTTCTCTCGAGACAGCTTTTATTCGACAAGGTCAGAGGTCAAGTTAACGATTTCGTAAGTACCAGTCAATGACTGCTTGTTTGTTTGTTTGTGAACAATATTACGGAAAAACTCCTTGATGGATTTTGACGAAACTTGGTGGGGTGGGGGGGGACGGGTAGGTATGGTCCAAGGATCATGCCATTAAATTTTGGACTTGGTCCCCCCACCAAAAAAAATTGTTAGAGAAAATTTTTTTTATTGCATTTCTACATGTTTAAGTAATTTCCAACCCCCCCCCCAATTTTTTTACCCCCCCTCCCCAAAAAAATATAGAATTTTTTTTGCATTTTCTATGTTTTAAGTGATTTCCAACCCCCCCCCAAAAAAAATTGTTTGAGGAAAAAAAAAATTTTTTTTTTTTGCATTTTTACATGTTTTAACTGATTTCCAACCCCCCCTCCACCCCCCACCAAAAAAAAAATGATGGAGAAAAGAACTATAACTTTCAGCACTGTTGACATCATATTTAACTCGTACGTGCCCGTAAAAAAAAATAATAATAATAAATAAATAAACCACACAGGCCGTTTCTTCGCTCTCACGTGCCCGTACGTGCGTGACCCGGAAGTTCGATATTATTCGCAATTTTTTTTTAATACCCAATTATTCAATTAGCGCCAACGTATTTTACCTTTTCGCAATGTCATGGCAAGGAAAAACAAAACAGAAGAGAAGAGAGAGAAAAAATTTACTTCCTGGTTCGGAGCATACCAGCACTCTGATGTTCCCGAAATTTATACACCGTCTAATATGAAAACGATCATAACTTGGGCCAATATTTTTAATACCCAATTATTCAATTAGCGCCAACGTATTTTACCTTTCCGCAATGTCGTGGCAAGGAAAAACAGAAGAGAAGAGAGAGAAAAAATTTACTTCCTGGTTCGGAGCATACCAGCACTCTGGTGTTCCCAAAATTTATACACCGTCTTATATGAAAACGATCATAACTTGGGCCAATATTTTTAATACCCAATTATTCAATTAGTGCCAACGTATTTTACCTTTTTCGCAATGTCGTGGCAAGGAAAAACAAAAAGAGAAGAGAAGAGAGGGAAAAAATTTACTTCCTGGTTCGGAGCATACCAGCACTCATATGTTCCCGAAATTTATACACCGTCTAATATGAAAACGATCATAACTTGGGCCATTGTGTTTATCTATAAATGCGCATAAGAAATCGAGAAATTATTAGAATACACGAAGTCATCACTCTCCGGAAGCCCGTACGTTGTAATCCGTAATGGGGAACGTGGCTGTGCTTCCCTTCCCCATTGGCCACGCCCACGCAACAACGTTGAAATGAGAGCGAGAGAAGAACCTTCAGAGTTTAGGCTTTATTCCATTTGATTGGAGCCGCTTCTGTGGGCACACCGGGGAATACAGGTTCAGCTAGGAGTACATAAGCAGTAACGTATACATGTGCAGTTAATCATCGCAGACTAAATCCGCGTAAGCACGGAGTTCGATATAATCTCCATTCTCACCAGTCAATGAGCACCTTCAGTCAACGAGCATCAAGTGAACAGCCGATGTAAATGGCAATGCCCCGGGGACAATCACCCCGTGCCGCGGAGACCTCCCCTTATACGCGAGACGCACAACATGTGATCCCGCGTCATGTCCCTTAATTCACCTCAATTCACCACAAACGTGTCCTGCCATTGGTTGGTAAATAAATGGCCATAACTTGAGAAGCACTTGTCCGATTAATATCAAACCTTGAAAAGGCACATCCTCAGGTCCCCAGCAATATACCTGGCAAGTTTCAATTAGATCGGACCAGTGGTTGTCAAATAACAGCAGTCTCACACACACACACACACACACACACACACACACACACACACACACACACACACACACACACACATTGCTGGAATTATAGATAGATGAATAAGATATAAGGTTCACTTGAGTGACCCAGCAGTATTGGCGGCGGAGGTTTTGTTTGTTTGTGTGTTTGTTTGTTGGCACGATAACTCGAGAACGGAAGAAGCTACCAATGTCAAATTACACCACGTGATTCAGGAGGGTGATGGCTAGCGCTGATTAGATTTTGGTCAAAGGTCAAGGTCACAGTGAGGTCAAACATAATTCCGTAAATTAATGTGGAGAAATGGAGTATTTTTGCTTCACTCGACTTTACGAGTTCGTTTTAACTTCGATTTTAATTTTGTCTTTGGTTTTTGCGATCGCTTAGGACGCTTAAAACTCGGTTGTCGAAATTCTGGTAAAAATCGGATGTTTTCGAGACGTTTTAAGATTGTATAAAAAAATATTTCACTCGATGCGTCACGGGTCGTCCCATGATGCAGTGCGCTCGAGCAGACGCGTCGTTGAGTCACGTTAAGGTTTTCTGTGTGCGCGCTGACGGTGTTTTCGATAAAGATGGTGTTTAAAAGTCATTTTTTATCCCAATAAAGGTTATCGTCGCATGCCTGACTCGCTGAGCCGTCGGATTATGTAAAGATTGGTGGATGGCCGAATATTACGGTTTTGTGACTTTGATAAAGTAATATAGATTAATTGAGTGGAGAAATGGAGATTTTTGCTTCGCTCGACGTTACGAGTTCATTTTAACTTCGATTTTAATTTTGTCTTCGGTTTTTGCGATCGCTTCGGACGCTTAAAATTCGGTTGTCGAAATTCTGGTAAAAATCGGATGTTTTGGAGACGTTTTAAGATTGTATAAAAAAGCATTTCACTCGACGAGTCACGGGTCGTTACGTGATGCAGTGCGCTCGAGCAGACGCATCGTTGAGTCACGTCAAAGTTTTCTGTGTGCGCGCTGACGGTGTTTTCGATAAAGATGGTGTTTAAAAGTCATTTTTTATCCCAATAAAGGTTATCGTCACATGCCTGACTCGCTGAGCCGTCGGATTATGTAAAGATTGTTGGTGGATGGCCGAATATTACGGTTTTGTGACTTTGATAAAATAATATAAAATAATTGCGTGGAGAAATGGAGATTTTTGCTTCGGTCGATGTTACGATTTTTGGTTTGCTACAGAATCATCGTAGAAACTTCTGGTTTGCGTCGCTACCTTCTCCAGAGACAGCTTTTATTAGACAAGGTCAGAGGTCAAGTTGACGATTTTGTAAGTACCAGTCTATGACTGCTTGTTTGTTTGTTTGTTTGTTTGTTTGTTTGTTTGTTTGTTTGTGAACAGCATTACGGAAAAACTCCTCGACGGATTTCGACGAAACTTGGTGGGGGGGTTAGGTATGGTCCAAGGATCATACCATTAAATTTTGGACTTGGTCCCCTCCCCTCAAAAAAAAATTGTTAGAGAAAAAAAAATATATTTTTTTTGCATTTCTACATGTTTTAAGTGATTTCCAACCTCCCCCACCAAAAAAAAAGAATATAGAATTTTTTTTGCATTTCTACATGTTTAAAGTGATTTCCACCCCCCCCCCCCAAAAAAATCGTTAGAATAAAATTTTTTTTTTTTGCATTTCTACATGTTTTAAGTGATTTCCAACCCCCCTAAAAAATTGTTACCCCCCCCAAAAAAGAGAATTTTTTTTTGCAGTTCTTCATGTTTTGAGTGATTTCCTACACCCCCCAAAAAAATTGCTACCCCCCAAAAAAAATTGTTTGAGAATTTTTTTTTTGCATTTCTACATGTTTCCAACCCCCCCAAAAATTGTAAGAGAAAAAAATTTTTTTTTTGCATTTCTACATGTTTTAAGTGATTTCCAACCCCCCCAAAAATAATTGAGAGAAAAAAAAATTTTGCAACTTTTTTTTTCAACATTTCGATTTCTTTTTTTTGCATTTCTACATGTTTTAAGTGATTTCCAACCCCCCCCCCCCCAAAAAAAATGTTGGAGAAAAGAACTATAACTGTCAGCACTGTTGACATCATATTTAATGAATAAGATATAAGGTTCACTTGAGTGACCCAGCAGTATTGGCGGCGGAGGTTTTGCACTCTCCCGAGTGCTCCCCCTCTAGTTATCACTGAATTTATTGGCACAGCCGGTAGCAAGATGACCGAGAGTGTTTGAAAAGCAACGACGTTGTCCGCATTTGTCTTGATCAGGGCATTGACGTCCGAGATTTTATTTTAACCTTTTTCAAGGCCCAGTCACACCTTGACGTTTTCGCCAGCAATGGCAACGTATTAAAATGTATGTAAAACGCTGGCTTACGTTGAACTTTTGATGTTTTTTAAAAAGATTCGGACGTATTCATAACGACTTGGTCTTATGCATAACGTATTGGTAACGGATACAAAGTTTTGTTGTGTTATAGATAACATATACCAACGAATGCTGAACCTGTTGTTGGCCTTCACAACCTATGCCCAACGATAGTCTAACTTAGGCATAGCGTGCTGCATGTATCACCGACGATGACATGGCGTAGGTTATGAAAAGGCTGCCGCACAACGATTCAAATCATAACCGCCGCAGAAATGGAAGTGTCAACATCGCAGTCACACCTTGGCGATCTTGCCAGCGTATGCCGACCTCTGAAAAATGCGTCTAAAACGTTGGCGCACTTCGAATACGGTATGGGTAAGTTTGGTATGCGTGAATAGAACACTAAAGTACGCTATCATACGTCATATTAAATGGAGTACGTCTTGTAATTTTAAAGATGTTGAAAATTTTATGACGTACTTGCGTATGACACACGCTCTGCATGCGATGGGAATAAGTTGTACGCACGATATGCGATTGTTGACACACATCGACACACGTTACTTGAAAGGTACTCATAAGTCGAAACACGTCAAGGTAATGGTTAGCTTCAGTGTTCCAGACTCCCGGGTTTTTTTTTTTCTTCGGTATGACGGTGTTCAGTGTACAGTGCGGTTACGATTTAAATCCTTGAGCGGCAGCCTATTAATTATATTATATTATAACCGCACTAGAAATCGAAGTGTCAACATCACCATCATACCGAAGAAAGGAAGAAAAAAAAATAAAACCAGGGAGTCTGGAACACTGACACTAACCATTACCTTGATGTGTTTCGACTTATGAGCACCTTACAAGTAACGTGTGTCTGTGTCACCGATCGCGTAGCGTGAGTACAACACCTTACTCATAGGTTAGAAATAAGTTTCGGGTATGCTAAACATTACCTCGACGTGTTTCGACTTATGAGTAACTTACAAGTAACGTGTGTCGACGTGTGACAATGATCGCGTGACGTGCCTTCAACTTATGGCCAGCGTTATGTGGAACGTGTGAGTCATATGCTGGCATAAGTCTTAAAATTTCAAGCATGGAAAATTTGAGGACAACCGAAAAGTACAACGTTTAAAGCCAGCGTACAACGACGTTTGGCAGTGTTTTTCAGCGTGCTCTCAACGTTGTCAAAACTTACCCATAACGTATTGGACGTGTACCAGCGTTTTAGACAAATTTTCCAAAAATCGGCATAAGCTGGCTAAAACGTAAAGGTGTGACTGGGCCTTCACAACGAGTATAATGCATGCATAATCATTTTCACTGACTTTCTGGAAAATAACTTATGAGGAAAGGAATAAGCTGTTGCGATAAAGACAGGTTGTTTTGATGCAACAAATAAGTGATGAAAATTGTTTAATAAAGAATATAATTCGATCGTTTTCAAAGAATACCTATTGACTTCAACGCACTCAACCCTTTCACATATCTTGGCACCAAAGTAGACTCTTTTTATCCACCCTCACTGATAAGCAACATCTTTTCCAAAATGGCATGTCAAAAAGAATGAAATACAAAGCAGGCAAAAAGTTGGGTCCATTTGGCAATCGCTTCATTTTTGCCACCCACGACACTGAATAGGCACAAGGGCAGTCACCAATGTGTGCGAGGGTCTCCAACGCTGAGTAATCCCTGTGTACACACCCTCATTTTCCTTGGAGATGTTGATGTGGGGTAAGAGGGATTAGTGGGTGCGTACATAACCTCGTATCATGGCCCACACAAGCTCACTTTGATGACTACATGATTAAACATTATGGCAAATATTAGCATGAGCAGCTAAGGACAACCCTTGAATCAAATCAGACAAGAATTAGTCCAACTCCTTTATAGACACTGCTGCATGGTCTTCACTCTTCAACGTGTACATGATTAAAAAGGAGAAATTAGAAAACAGAGAAACAAATGCCTGGGGAGAGACAGGGGGTGGCGGGAGGGGGGTCAGCTCAGGTCACAGATGAAAAAACTCAACAAATGAATGTTCAGAGAAAGGACTTTTTACATCAAAAGAAGGCAATTACAGAGGGACCTGATAGAAATGTTTAGATTAATGAGGGATATTGGTTGATAAAATTTGACAGTTTTCTTTTTTACCAATGCGGAGAGTGACGAACAGGAGGGTTAGAACAGAAGCAAGACAAAGATATTTGGGGAAGATTGCAGCAGCAGAGACGGTTGATAGTTTTAAACTGGATTTGGATAAATGGAAGCAATTGACATAGAGGGGCACAGTGGTATTGGCAGGAATATTCGGTAGCTTCAGATTAGTGTGGTGTGATTTGAGTAGTGATGTGTGCAAGTTTGAGATATCTCATTATTATCTCCGCCACCGAACTCATACATAGAGGTTGTTTTCACTCCTGTCTGTTTGTCTGTAAGTAGGATATCTCAAAAAGTTATGGATGGATTCAGACGAAATTTGGTGGAAAGGTTGGGTGTCTGCCAAGGACGAACTGATTCGATTTTGATGAAGATCCAGATCCAGATCCAGATACTATAAAAAAAATCCTTTTAAGTGATTCTTCACCATTGAGAGATGGGGCCAAAAACGATGTACAGCACAATATTTCAAAAAATTGTGGACGTGTGATGACAAAAGTTGGTGGATGAGTAGGTTAGGTGACAAGAACAAGCCAATTCGATTTTGGTTAAGGTCCAGATTCGACTTGTCAGTGGGATACACCAAATGTAAACTGTTCAGCCTCGCAGAGGTATGCTCTCAGCCTGGCGAGATACCGAGTGCCGTTTTAGTTTTGCATGTGTATCGTGTCAAGTGGAAATGCGTGGTTCGTTTTTTGGAGGGCAGTTATTCACCACATTCATGATTTGTATAGTTAGCAAAAAATAAATAAACGGGGATGGGAGGGAAATGGGGTTTGGGAGATACAAGGATAATGTTGTGTCCCTTGATTGTTGGGAAACTGGAGATAGCTGTTGGAAACTTGATGGGCTGAGTGGCCTCCTCCTGTGTCTGTGGTTTCCTCGTGTGATATTAATGCAAGAAATAAAGAAAACATAATAAACAGTTCTTTTAACTACAATATGCACAGGAACACTAACATAATGGCCAGGGGACAGTGAAGACCACCGTGCATCTTTGTCCCCCCCCCCCAGGACAATTTATCATGGGTAACAAATTATTCACTGGATTCACTGGGAAAGAAAAAAAAATCAAATCGAGCCGTTTCGATGGAAATCTCTCGAAAATTGGACCATTGCACTGAGGTCGGTAAATCGAGCGTATCGTTAAATCTTTAAGGAAAATAACAAAACTGGAATCAAAATTGAGGTTATGCATTTCCCATTTTATAGCCATTGTTAGTATGTTAATTCACTCATTTACATTATCATGAATATTCAATAAATTTATAAATGTTGCTAAAAATTAAAAAAAACTGTCAACTTCAATCTCTCTCTCTCTCTCTCTCTCTCTCTCTCTCTCTCTCTCTCTCTCTCTCTCTCTCTCTCTCTCTCTCTCTCTCTCTCTCTCTCTCTCTCTCTCTCTCTCTCTCTCTCTCTCTCTCTCTCTCTCTCTCTCTCTCTCTCTCTCTCTCTCTCTCTCTCTCTCTCTCTCTCTCTCTCTCTCTCTCTCTCTCTCTCTCTCTCTCTCTCTCTCTCTCTCTCTCTCTCTCTCTCTCTCTCTCTCTCTCTCTCTCTCTCTCTCTCTCTCTCTCTCTCTCTCTCTCTCTCTCTGTCTCTGTCTCTGTCTCTGTCTCTGTCTCTCTCTCTGTGTCTCTGTGTCTCTCTCTCCTGGTTGCATCATTGGTTGGGACACAGCTATGCTGCTGATGCAGTGTCCCCCTTACCAGTGCACTGGTACTCATTTTGCTGACCTCAGAAGGATGACAGGCTGAGTCAACCTCCTGGTGTATTAATTCAGCAGCCCAACGGGACTTGAACTCAGGACCCTAGGGTTCCAAGCCGCCACCCTAACCATTAAGCCAACACCAGGCTTAACACTTCTCTTAAATTATAGGACGGGTTTATTCAAATCAAAATCTGCACTATTGCATTTCCAAAGCCAATGACAATGATACCCAATCTGTAACTCTGGAATATGAATAAGTAGATCAATTAACAAAAACGAACCCTAAGGCTGCCAAGATGAGCCTCGAAAAGCCATCCTTGTCTTTAGAGGCTATCATCACTTCAAGATGAAATTCATTTTCTGATTTTCAATTTTTTTTCTGGTTTGTGACTGTAAAAAAGCAAGCTATATCGTAAAAAAATAATAAGAATTTTCGTCCATTGGAAGCTGTAGATTACACGTCATACTGACACTTCGGAATGTGACGAGGAATTAGAAACTTCCAAGAGTTGATTTGATTTTTCAAAAGTTAGCATAATCTCCATGACATACATTGTCCGAGACTGTCAGAACCAGTTGGTTCTGAGACTCAAATGGAGTCTGCTTGTGAGCCGATTCCAGATTAATTCAGTGATGAACACGGATATCATCGAGACTGCTACCTTGGTGCTTCACAAATAATCTTCATTGACTGCACGGGTTTGAAGCAAGAGCAGGATGCTCAAACTAATCACACTTCGACCGACTGCAGGTGATCAAATGATACTAAAACTGTGTTGTTTGTAAAAGACTGCATATTTTGTAATAAAGAGGACAGCATTGCCATGAAAAGGTCAGGATCTTCGGCAATGGAGTCAACATCAAAATTCATGACAGATGGATGGACAGCAGTTCTTGAATGTGCAGAGAAGAAAAAAGATGAAAAGCTATTCACAAGAATAAGAGGATTTGAACTCTTTGCAGCAGGAATGCATTTTCACGCAAGCTGTCGGAAAAAAAATATGTACAAGACTCGCAACATTGGATAAGTGTCGACAGTAAAGGAAAGCTCCATCAAGAACAACTAGAGAAAGTACATTAGTATGCATTCAGCCGGGTGTGTTACAGAATTTTGAGGGAAGTTGTGTGTGACAGAAAGATTGTTAAGCTCAATGACTTATGTGAGCTTTATATGTCATCTTTAGGTAAAAAAAACAAAAACATCCTTTCCCAACCCCATGTATCGAAGTAAGAAGTTGAAAGCAAAATCGGAGCACACATTTGGAGAGAAGATAGCCTTTTTCCCCTGGAGAGATAAATACCACAGCCAAGTTTGCCCGACATTTGGTTTACAGCTTGGATATGAAGTTGGAAAGAGCAACGCAGTGGCATTTCTACTAGTAACTGTAGATAATTTGACAGAAGTTGCAAGATCTTTACGACATGTATTTCTCAATGCTTATGAGAAGTCTGGTCATCTCAAGTGGCTCCCAACTGCTGACCATCTTGACAACACAGATGATATTGTTGCGGTTTTCGCGCCCGCCGGCGTGCTGACGGCCACGTAACTCGAATCGCGGCACGTCGCCCACCGGACGGACAATCCAGTCGTGACCCTCTCGGACTAACGCCGGGAACCAGTCACGGGTGGACCTTTCGGTCTCACCGCGATCGAGCCAATCAGCCCCCGCGTGGGATAGGGTTGCTCGCCAAATTCGACCTACCTAAGTACCCACGCGGAGGGTAGACCGGGCGATCGCACCTCGCCGCAGGTCGACTTCGGACACGGGCCACTTAAGCGACCCGTTGCGTACTATCAGAATAACCGAGCGGTGTTATCGTCGACCTCGACGGTTCGATTAATTATCGGGCGTATTCAGCACAGTACCAGCCCTTTACGTGAAGCAAGATGAGGGTTCAATGGGGGGAAAAGACGAGCGAAGCGGGAGAACAGTTCAACAATAAAGCACATTTATTCGCGGCACACGGGAAGCACACAAATACAATTCCACCAAAAAGCACACAAAAAAAAAGAAAACACAATTCCATTTACACAAAAAGCAAATATAAAAGCGAAAACAATGCAGAGCTAATACCGACTACCGAGCACACGGCAACACTTATACAATTCTACTTCACAGACGGCGCCGACAACACATACCCAAAACCAAGGAAAAGAAATACCCTCAAGAATGAGGCGGGCCTGAGGCCGAGACCGGGTCGCGCCTACCCGTCTGGTGATGAGACGCGGAGCGGCGATGGCGCCTCACTCCGCGGGCCTCGCGGACAGTGCCTGGCAGGGGGTGGGAAAGGGGCCCCCTTGGTCGCACTATCTCAGCGCGGGGGGAAACAGGAGGGGGGTTGCTGATGCTTGGGGTATAGAGGATCTTTATTATCCCTGGTGTGCGTCTCCACCTCGGCCAGGTCGCGCTGCCGGCCTTCCTCGGGCGTGCAGCTCCCGGCACCGTCACGAGCACCCCCTCGTCTGCCTTCGCCGCTGCCGCCTCTCCGCCTCTGGACTCTCCACCCTGGACTCTTCTTTGGGCTCTCCTCGTTCGACTCTCTTCAGCTTCTCCAGCTACTGCAGGCCCGGGCTCCAGACTTCCACACTGCTCTGACTGACGAACACGGTCCTTTTATCCCCCGTAGCTTCGCCTTTGACCCTCCCTTTGACCTTTCACCTCGCTCCCCATTGGCCCGAGAAAAGTGGGCGTGAAGGCTTTTTGATCCACAAATTTGCATATATCGATCGTTCTGGAGGCGGGGCCAAATCGCCCCTCGCTCACCGATTGGACGGCAAAAAGTGGGCGTGTGTCGTTTTTGATCCGTTTTTGAAGCACAAAATCCGTGATTTTGTACACGCTGTTCAACGTGCGCCCTGCACGAGTCCAACACCGGTACCCACAGCGGGGCAAGAACGGTGGCGATGCTACGGTTGCGAGGTGTGACATGAAGGTCGTGGCGGTTGTGGTGAAGCGGTGTTGTGGTTGGTGGTTGATGTTGTGGTTGTGGTGGTAATCATGGCGGTTGGTCCAAAATAAAGATAGTAAAAGAAAAACGGCTATCCTGAAGAGTCGCAGCACGTATAAATGACATGTATTCCCACTAGACAACGGGTTTGGGCCTAACTACACATGCACTTACCGAGGTACCTCACCTAAGGGACCTGAATGGTGGTTTGCGAATTTGGTAACCACAACACCCCCTCCCCTTTTTACAGACACGCCCCGAGTCGGCAAATTTTCGTGTGCCATCATGTGTAGTTTTCCCCTAGTACATTTTACCTACGGATCCCTGAGTGCGACATTCATGGTATTCGTGTCCCCAAAATAAATAACCTGAGGGCTGCGTAACTATCTAAACAAACTCACTCACACGGACGACTTAAATAAAATTGCCGGCGCAAAGACATACATGCCGGGGGCGCACTCATATTTACAGTACATCTTAACCTTAACTTACAAATTTTACACTAAACCATGGCCCAGGATCATTGAACTCTGCAAAAAGAAAGCAGTTAGCAGGGAGCCAGGCTGCCCACATGCAGTCTCTGGCTCAAACGATGCAGGTGACAGGGAACGTGGCTGGCTGCTCACACGCAGTCCAAGGCCTTCCCTTTTGAACTGAACGCAGTGAACCACAACGGTGCATGGGCTGCACAAACGCAGTCTCCGTGCCAGCTCAAGTGGCACACGCAATGAGCACAACGAATGGATGCATGAACGGTTTGAACTGAATGCAGTGAACCACAACGGTGCTTGGGCTGCACAAACGCAGTCTCCGTGCCAGCTCAAGTGGCACACGCAATGAGCACAACAAATGGATGCATGAACGGTTTGAACTGAATGCAGTGAACCACAACGGTGCATGGGCTGCACAAACGCAGTCTCCGTGCCAGCTCAAGTGGCACACGCAATGAGCACAACGAATGAATGGATGAATGGATGGACGCAAAACACGGTGCACGGGCTGCCACTGCAGGCCGTGTTGTAACTGAACAGGGCAGTTCTCGCAGCTTGCAAACTGTTGCCTTGAGCGTGGCGCACAAGGAAATGAAGAGGGGGGGGCAAAGCAAAAATTGAACGGGGCTGGTGAACGTGGGCAGTGGGCATGGCATGGCAAAGGCAGCAGGCAAACACAGCCCGCAGAAGAAGACGCTGCAGGCAAACACAGCCCGCAGAAGAAGACCGTTGCAGGCAAACACAGCCGGCAGATGAACTGGCCGGCACAGGCCTTGAAGTACAGCAGCTGCAGGCGAGAAGTGGCCGGCACAGGCCTTGAAGCAAAACACGGCCAGCCGATGAAGTTGGCCAGCCTTTGCCGTTCAATGGAGGTTGGTGGAGGGAGTGCGGTGGTGCTGGCCACTTAGAAGGCGGGCTCGGACCTACCTACCTGTCTCCCTCCCAACCTATCGCCTTTGCCTGTCACTGTACATACCCACTCCCTTAATTTGTCAAACCCCAATTTAGCCCCAACTTATTTTTTTGTTGTTTTTATTTTTACTTCCCCACTATAAATCGTCCCCTACCCCCCTTTATCGTCCTTGTTCGGCTAACCTATCCTGTCACCTAGCCTACTCCCAACCCCTACGTTCCCTTCCCGGAGGGGAATAAGGGAGAGCTAACGTCCTGTGTCGAGGCCCAACGAAGCCTCAGAATGGCCTCCCCAGAGTTCGGCGATCTTAACACCAAGTGGGTCCAGCGGCCCACAACGACAGCGAGGGGATGGATGGTGCGGAGGGGTACATCTCCTAATCTACCCTAACCATTTAACTGTTAAACTACCCCGGGGCTTTCAACAAGCGCCTCTCGCTTAAACTATTGGTTCTAACAACCCAGATTCCCGTCGCCTGTGTTGGTGTCCTCACAATTTCGGGCCTCGCCCCCCAATTTTCTTCCCGTGCCCTCACACGGTCTCCTGGCTGGGACACGTGGCTCCCTTTGGCAGGCACGACCCTCTGCCGAATCTCCCGCTATGGCACCCCCGGGCACTACACTGCCTCCGAGCCTACCAGCTCCCTAACACCGGGGAGTGCCCCCCATGGCACCTCCCCTGAAACGCACACATGGCAGGCCGGCCTCCTGGGCCCCTTTCCGAGGGTCACCCGTGCCCACAACACTGCCCATGCGGCTAATGGCGCCCCGGGCCCCCGCACCAAGCAGGCGCACCCGTGCCCACTACTCTATCCCGGCCCCCCATGGGCCCATGGCCTACCGCGGCCGACTAGCCTGGTGCCCGGGGTACCCACTCAGCGATACTCACCTTTCGCAGCCACGCTCCCAAGCCCGTCAACAGGGCTCCTGCACCCCTCCAAATGGGTCTCGAGCCTACTTTCCCACCAACAACAAAACGACCTCCATTTTTCAATTTGACTAACCCAGCTAACTCACTCTACACTGACCCCGGGGTCCTTTGGGCGGGAGTCACTCCTCCCCCCAATCACTCATCGCACCATGCATTCCCCATTCGCTCCATACACACAGACCCGCTGGCCTCACTCACTCAACATGCACATGCCTCACAACTCACCAACTCTTCAACACACACACCGCTGAACTCTGCCATCCTTCTATCTGCACCCCCTAACTAACTCGTGCTCCCACGTCGTCCCTTAAACTATAGCACGTTCCTTTTAACACTACGTAGCTAAGCTACGTCCCCGCTACACATTCACTGTCTGTCACTGTCTCCAAATAAATCATTTTATTTCCCAACCTAAATCTCGCTACAATCCCTCTAACTAATCCATTCCACGGACCCCATGAGGACTTACCCCTGCCCCATGAAGTCGGTCTAACTAAGCTAACCCTTCCCCCTAACTAGTTTTCATCCTGTGCCCCGGGATCCTGTGCACCCGAAAGTGAGGCTTGCTGTCCCCTTTTTTTTCATGCGCAGCACCTGCGCGGCAACTCAGAGCTCGCGCACTTTGCACCTGGCCGTGACGTCATGCAGCTGCACGTGTTCCTCGTCCCCCCTTGGACGGGACCATCCGGCAGAGATACCCCTCCTGCCGGATTCCAACCCCACGTGCAGCCATGACGTCACCGTGCGCATAAAAAAAAAACAAGCCCCACGTCTCGAGGGGTTCCCCACGCGAACACATGTGCTTTGCCCGTTGGAGCTTAACACACACGATCGCGTGGAGAACCCGTCCGGTCCAAATCCATTTACCTGCCTAAACTTTGTCCTTCCGCGGGATCGGCAAATCCACCGCTGGCGTTTCCGGACCGGGACTTCACTCTCGCAAGCGAGCACGTGGTGGTCTCGTGCGTTGCACAGCACGGACCGCGTGCTCACTGCTGGGTGAACCCGGCACGGTCCCCGAAACAACTACAGCCGCTACCCGGCTTTCGTTTCTCCCATGTCGCCGTCGTCGCCTCCATTCCACCCACGCACACCTGCGTGTTACGACGCACAGTCCACTCCATCACATTCACACGGGGAGACGCGGCTGCGTGCTCCCGCATGCCAACCGACATCTCCCTCACATACCGCTCTCTCACACACACGGTCTCCCTTGCACACAGCGACCTTGCACACGGCCGTTCACTCACGCACGGTGCCTCACCACTCACACAAACCATACTACTTACACACGCGGTGGCACTCACCCGCGGTGCCTCATCCACACACCGTGCCTCACTCATACACGCGGGGGCACTTAACCGCGGTGCCTCGTCCACACACGCGGGGGCACTCAACCGCGGTGTCTCATCCATACTCCGTGCCTCACTCACACGCAGGGGGCACTCACCCGCAGTGCCTCACTTCACACTGGCCGTTTCACTCACACACACGGCCTCTTCCACACACGGTGCCTCATCCACACACGGCGTGCTGGGAAGCACGCACTCCGGCACCATCGCTACCACACCACTCACACACGGGGTCGCTTCCACACACGGGGACGCACTCACACCTTGCACCACACACACAGGGACAACCACACTGGGGATTTGTGTCCCCACAAGGGTCTCCGGGGCCTCTATACCCCCCAAGCTCTCCGTGCACCCGTCCACAGCACCCGTCCCCTCAACCTCGCAAAGCACGACCGAACTCACCTGGTCGTGACTCGCCTCAAGGGGGCAGACTCGCTCCCCTCGTTCCTGGAGGAGGCCATCCAGGTGCTCGCACTGGGTCCCCACACGCTCCGCGAGCTCACCCCCATTGTCCTCCACTACCTCCGTGTGTGTGTGTGCGTCACTTACCCCGTCTTCATCGTGTTGTCTCTCCTCTATTTTTTCTGTCTCCCGTGTCTCTATACATTTTCTCTCCTGGTTCCTTTTTTCTGTCTCTTCCTGGTTCCTTTTCCTTTCCCATCTGAGTCGTTCTTTCTCTCTGAGCCCCATTAGCTGTTCGTTCTCCCTCCGTTTTAGTTGTTCAATTTCACACTCATAGAGTTGTTGTTTTCTTTCCCACTGTTCCTCCTGCTTTTTGTTTTCCAATCTCATCGTTTCTTTCAATTGGCTCATTTCCTTCCTGTGTTTCATTCGCTGTTCTCTCACGACTCTTCCTCGTTTCCTCTCCTGTCCTTCCTTCTCCAGTTTCATGGTTTGCTTCATTTGGTTAATCTCCTTTTTGTGTTTCATTTGCTGCTGTCTCATTACTCTTCCTCGTTTCCTCTCCTGTCCTTCCTTCTCCAGTTTCATGGTTTTCTTCATTTGGTTAATCTCCTGTTTGTGTTTCATTCGCTGTTCTTTGTCTATCTCGTACTCCAGCCTCAGCTTTTCTTCCAATTGGTCAACCTCAAATTCATGTTCTTTTTGTTTTCTATTCCATTGTTCCTCTCGTTCTTCCCTCTCCAATCTCGTTGTGTCCTTCAATCTCCTGATTTCTCCTTCCTGCTTCATTCCTTGCTCCTTTACTTTCTCCTCGTATTCAAACCTATTTTTTTTTCTTTTTGTCGTTCAGTTTCAAATTCATACTCTTTCAGTTTTCTATTCCACTGTCTTTCTTGTTCCTCCTTCTGCAATCTCGTCATTTCTTTCAACTGACTGATTTCTTTCTCCTGTCTCATTCGTTCTTCCTTCATTACTCTTTCTTGTTCCTCATTCTTTAGTCTGGCCTTCGCTTCCAGCTGTTCGATCTGTACAGTGTGGTTTCTTAAAGTTTCATTTTCCGTTCTCTTCCTTTCCTCTTTTAACACTCTCAGTTCGTTTTGTAGTTCCCTCTCTTTGTTTTGGTGTTTCTGTAACTCAGAAACTTTCTTTTCCAATTCCTTTCTCATCTCCGCACACTCAGACTTTGCTTTGGCTTCTAACTGTTCTTCCGGCTTGCGCTTGTGGTTTTCTACCCGTCTTCCCAGTTCCTCTGTGTTCGTTTTGCCCTCCAGTCTCAGCTTGTCATCTCTCTTCATGTCTTGAAGTCTTTTCTCACACTCCACCGTTTCGACCTTCAATCCCTCCTCTGTCTCCTCCTGGCTTTCTTTAAATTTTCTAATACCTTCTTTACCTCGTGTCTCGTCTTACACGTCTCCCGAATTATTTTCTCGCCCGCCCCGACCGCGGGCCTGACAGCCGTTGCACTCCCCCCAGCTCGTTCGTCCCAGCACGTGGCAGCGCCATTTTCTCGCCCGTGGTCCGCGTTTCGCTCCTCGCCATTGCCATAATGCCTGCCTGCAGGCCTATGCCCATGCTCTGCATCTCACCCCGCATTTCTTTCATTTGGTTTTTCGCTTCGAGTGCGTTTCCATCCATTTTTTTATTTTCCATTTGTTGCGTATTTCTCTTCATTTCGTTGTTCCTTTCTTTCATTTCGGCATTCCTGTAATCCAGTTTGTCATTTATGCTCTGCACGAGTTCCATAACGTGCTGTATTGTCACCTGCCCTGGCCACTCCCACTGACTACATTTAGCGGTGGGGTTATAATAAAAAAAACCGACCAGATGAACTGCATCGATGCCTTTCCCAACCTTCTGGTACGGGTTTCTCTTGCACGGTGATCTCGTCCTGAGCCATGGATTCTACATTACTATTACACATACCTAATCCACCCGGCACCCGCTCGCCTTGAGACGCCATCTTGCTTCTCGTGAAGGGTTAATTTCGCTCGCTCGTAATTTGGAGGGAATCGGGGGTCGCTTCTCTCACCCCTGGACCGATTCCCGTGAATTTAGCCGGAGACAGGAGAGCCCGTTTTCCTGTTCTCCGATACCAGTGCCGCGAGGAGGGCGATGAATTTGTATCGCACGACCTGACACCAGTGTTGCGGATTCCGCGCCCGCCGGCGTGCTGACGGCCACGTAACTCGAATCGCGGCACGTCGCCCACCGGACGGACAATCCAGTCGTGACCCTCTCGGACTAACGCCGGGAACCAGTCACGGGTGGACCTTTCGGTCTCACCGCGATCGAGCAAATCAGCCCCGCGTGGGATAGGGTTGCTCGCCAAATTCGACCTACCTAAGTACCCACGCGGAGGGTAGACCGGGCGATCGCACCTGCCGCAGGTCGACTTCGGACACGGGCCACTTAGCGACCCCGTTGCGTACTATCAGAATAACCGAGCGGTGTTATCGTCGACCTCGACGGTTCGATTAATTATCGGGCGTATTCAGCCCACTACCAACCCTTTACGTGAAGCAAGATGAGGGTTCAATGGGGGAAAAGACGAAGCGAGCGGGAGAACAGTTCAACAATAAAGCACATTTATTCGCGGCACACGGGAAGCACACAAATACAATTCCACCAAAAGCACACAAAAAAAGAAAACACAATTCCATTTTACACAAAAAGCAAATATAAAAGCGAAAACAATGCAGAGCTAATACCGACTACCGAGCACACGGCAACACTTATACAATTCTACTTCACAGACGGCGCCGACAACACATACCCAAAACCAAGGAAAAGAAATACCCTCAAGAATGAGGCGGGCCTGAGGCCGAGACCGGGTCGCGCCTACCCGTCTGGTGATGAGACGCGGAGCGGCGATGGCGCCTCACTCCGCGGGCCTCGCGGACAGTGCCTGGCAGGGGGGTGGGAAAGGGGCCCCCTTGGTCGCACTATCTCAGCGCGGGGGGAAACAGGAGGGGGTTGCTGATGCTCGGGGTATAGAGGATCTTTATTATCCCTGGTGTGCGTCTCCACCTCGGCCAGGTCGCGCTGCCGGCCTTCCTCGGGCGTGCAGCTCCCGGCACCGTCGCGAGCACCCCCTCGTCTGCCTTCGCCGCTGCCGCCTCTCCGCCTCTGGACTCTCCACCCTGGACTCTTCTTTGGGCTCTCCTCGTTCGACTCTCTTCAGCTTCTCCAGCTACTGCAGGCTTCGGGCTCCAGACTTCCACACTGCTCTGACTGACGAACACGGTCCTTTTATCCCCCCGTAGCTTCGCCTTTGACCCCCTCCCTTTGACCTTTCACCTCGCTCCCCATTGGCCCGAGAAAAAGTGGGCGTGAAGGCTTTTTGATCCACAAATTTGCATATATCGATCGTTCTGGAGGCGGGGCAGATCGCCCCTCGCTCACCGATTGGACGGCAAAAAGTGGGCGTGTGTCGTTTTTGATCCGTTTTTGAAGCACAAAATCCGTGATTTTGTACACGCTGTTCAACGTGCGCCCTGCACGAGTCCAACACCGGTACCCACAGCGGGGCAAGAACGGTGGCGATGCTACGGTTGCGAGGTGTGACATGAAGGTCGTGGCGGTTGTGGTGAAGCGGTGTTGTGGTTGGTGGTTGATGTTGTGGTTGTGGTGGTAATCATGGCGGTTGGTCCAAAATAAAGATAGTAAAAGAAAAACGGCTATCCTGAAGAGTCGCAGCACGTATAAATGACATGTATTCCCACTAGACAACGGGTTTGGGCCTAACTACACATGCACTTACCGAGGTACCTCACCTAAGGGACCTGAATGGTGGTTTGCGAATTTGGTAACCACAACAATATCATTCCACCAAAGTTGAGCAATTTCCTGAAATCTGATAGAGCTGGAAAAGTTGTGCAAACAGACTCAAAAGCTCAAAACATGTTCATGATCAGGAGCTTGTAAGTTCAAAAATGGAAGATGCCAAAACATAACTGGAATCACTGGCAATTGTAACACGTACCAGCGGTGGGTCAGGACCACCCACAAACGATCCAAATATGTGGAAGCCACTCTCACCATGGCAGATATGAGGCACTCTAAATCTGGCATGAGGCACAACGACCTGTGGTCTGCAGAAATTTAGAAGAGCGATCGTGTAGTGTGTGAGACACAACATGCCATTAAGGGATTCATTCATCAATTCACCATTGATGAGAAGGTTCCTCTATATTATATTTCGTCTGATGTTCGTGTACCTGCTGACAAGGAGAGTGATATTCTGATTGTGGAGACCAGAGGTAAGGAAGCTAAGGAAACATTTATCAAAGAAAGGTTGGAAACACATGAAGACTTAGTTAAACCAATAAAGAAAATAAAGCTGAAGACCATGGAAGACGGGAAAAACGGTGAAAATCAAAACCGCAAAGAACAAGGTAGTGGAGTACAGGCAGCAGGGAACATTGCATTCCAAATGCTCGTCAAATCACAGAACCAAGAACTACAGGTGGACCTGCTGAAATATCCTCTGACTGCAGTTCCATACAGCATCGGCACAGCCGATGGCTACTTCGCGAAGAATGACAAATCAAAAGGTTTCAAGTACTTGGTGAAAGAGACAGACTGCCAGTAAACCACCACACGATAACACAGCACTTGTCATGGAGGATGGCAATCCACGGTCTGACTGTACGAAACGCATTACAAACAATTTCCGACAAATATTACACGAGAAACTGTTCAACATGATGGCTCGCTATGCTGTCGTCATTTTCAGCAGAAATATGTACAAGGGGGATTCAGCCAAAGCAATAGAGAGAAAGCACAGAAGGTGAGCAGTAAAGTTATTGGTACAGGGTGGAAACACCAAGAAACCAGCTGACTGGAAATCGTTCTTGACAAACGACAACAAAAAATAACTTGTGCAAGTCATGTGTGAAGCTTGGGGGGGTGGGGGGGCAACCCTTCCAATGTGGAATGACGACAAAGCCGAAAGGTCAAACTTATCTGCGATGGAGAATGACACAGCTTCACATCTGATTCTGAGGATGGGAAAACAACAATTAGGAAACGGGTTGAAATGCTGATATCAACACAAGAAGAGACCGACACCAGGATTACATTGTACTGCCTGTTTGCAAAGGAGAATGGTTACAAGAACATACAAGTGAAAAGTCCAGACGGTGAAATATTTTTCATCATCCCGTGAGACATCAACAGACTTGAAGATGTTACAATTTTGTTTGATACTGGTACAGGAAACAAGAAGAATCTCATCAACACGAAGGAATTCGCACGCGTCTCCACACAGGAAAACTGGAAAACCGTGCAGCGCTTTGAGCTCTCCATGCATACAGTGGATGTGACGCAAGAAGTGAATTTCAGGGATGGAAAGGGAATAGCAAACCCATCAAAACTCTGGAGAAGATTCCAAGGTGTGTACCAGCTTTCTCAATACTGGGGAATTATTGGAACACGTCACAGAACATGACACCTGAGCTTGAAGAGTTCACGTGTGCAGTGCATGGCAAAACAAGGTTCGGAAAAGTGGACGATTTGAGACTGTTCATAATCGGGGAGAAGAGTGAAGACAAGTCCTTGAACGCAGTGCGCAATGTTGGCATGGGAACCTTGGCACCTTGTAGGAAATGCTTGGAACGACACCTCAGAAGAGTAAATTCTGAGGTTGCAGTATGGAGGAACTCCCATATTGCAACACCGGACATGCCTTCACAATGACAACAACATGGATGGGCACACAGATGGAACGCTGGAATGGAACCCTTACGGTGAGAAGGACATATTATTCCACAGCAGGTCATTGGTGTCCTTCAGGAGGTGTTGGAAGACGACAGTGACGATGGTGAGGATATTTCAGGGGAAAATGATTTGATTTTTGATTGATTGGGACAATGAGTGATCAGACAGAATACACGTATCAACACGAACACAAAGAAACAAATGACAGTTTTTGAAGGTGGCCGTGGCAGGCATTATGTTTTAAGCCAATTGATCTACTTATTCATGTTCCGGAGTCACAGATTGGGTATCATTATAATTGTCTTGAATATGGAAATGCAATAGTGCAGATTTTGATTTGAATAAACCTGTCCTATAATTTCTGAGAAGTGTTGAAGTTGACAGTTTTTAAATTTTAAAGCAACATTCAAAATTTAATGAATATTCATGATTATGCAAATGAGCGAATTAACATAACTTTGAGTATTAAAGGGGAAATGCATAAACTCTATCTTGGTACCAACTTTGTTATCTATCTTAAAAAATAAACGAGATATGCTCAATTTACTGATCGAGGTGCAATGGTTCAATTTTCGATAGATTTCCAGAGAAACAGTTTAATTTAATATCGTGCAAATGAGTTATTTTTCTGGGAACATTTGTTTTTTTCATTCAGTTGATTGATCCTAGTGGACATTTTGGTTCTCATGAAAAATTGTCCTGGGGAGTGGGGTGCGTGGGGGCTTCGCTGGCCCCTGGCCTAATACCACAACCCCTTTGGACTCGCGCTTCAGAAATGAAGCCTGCCAAGGTCGAGATATTGTTGTGAATTCGCGCCCACCGGCGTGCGAACGGCCACGTAACTCGAATTGCGACACGTCGCCCACCGTATGGACAATTCAGTCGTGACCCTCCGGGAACTACCGCCCGGAGCCAGTCACGGGTGGGGGTTTTACCTCACCACGATCGTGCCAATTGCCCACCTGCGCAGGATAGGGTTGCTTGCCAAATTCGACCGACCTAAGTACCTGCGCGAGTGGTCGACCGGGCGATCGTACCACGCCACAGGCCGACTCCGGACACGAACCGCTTAAGCGGTTCGTTCCGTATTACAGGGATAACCGAGCGGAGTTATCGTCGGCCTTGACGGTTCCGATTAATTACCGGGCGTTTTAAACCCACTATCAATCCCTTACGTGATGCAAGATGGAGATTCAATACAAGGAAAAGACGAAGCGAAATGGGAAAACGGTTCACACAATGCACTTTATTTACACACACACAGACAAGTACGTTTCTACAGCCATACAGTCTTGCAGTAATACAAAAGAAACAAAAGCAAGAACGACGCAGAGCTACAACCGAATAAAAGCTTATACACGGCAACACTTACACAGTTCTACTTATGGAGACTGGCGCCACAAACACACATACAAAACCCCGGAAAGAAAATGCTCACTTCCCTTTGGGCCGTCGAGTCCTCCTTGGGGGACCGCAGCCTCGAGTCCCTCCTTTGTCTCCTCCTGGCGTGGCGCACCGAGCTCGTCCCACGCGTAGCTCGCGTCGTCCGCCCAACAGCTCGGACGGGGTTTTGGGGAGAACGGACAGGGCTCGTTCGGTGCTACTTCCCGCGCTCGCACACGTGGTCCCAGGGCTCGCGTGAGGATCGCAGAACAGGGCAGGAACAACGAGCTCGCGAAGAACCAGAAGGCTCACTCCGAACTCAAACCAACTCCGAACCAATCAAAACTGAACTCCGAACCAATCCAACTGAAGACCAACTCGTTCGTCCCTTTTGTTGGGGCCGGCTTTGCCCTTTGCCCCGCCCCGTTTTCGGCTCCACCTTCCTTCGAGAAGGTTCCCGAAAAGGGGCGTTCCCTCACCCCAACCGCCTCACACTGTTCATCCACCAATCGGCGGCGAGCTGCCCTCCCCCCTTCCTTTACACCAAGCGCGGGGAAAAATGGCGGGAAAAACCCACAAGCGTCGTTGTTGGTTTGTTTTGCTCTTGTTCAAATTAATAATAGAGAAAGAAAAACGACTAACTGAAGGATCGCAGCCCGAATGGATCACATAAATTCCCTCTATACAACAGGTGTGGGCTAACTACACATGGACTTATCGAGATATCTCACCTGAGGACTCTTTATGGTTTAATGCGAATTTCCACAACCGTAACAATATGTAAGCACCTCCCAAATCATTGAAAACAAGTAAAAAAAAGACATAAAATGTCATAGCCCCCGTTGTTTAAGCAATTTTGCTGTATGGAGTTAAAGTGCAAGCCCATATTTATGTTCAACTAAAATGGCCACGTCACTCCACCTTAGACATGCTATTCCGACTGTCCCAACAATGGATGGAGGCTCTCAATGTCAGACATGAGATTAGGGCCGTCTCTCCAGACATATCTCGAGTTTTTGAAACAGTTTGTGTCACGCCTTGATCTCCAAACTCTCTGCCTCTGGCATCCACACATATCTTACTGACTTCCGCTACTCTCGTAGCCAACATGTAGCACAACAGAATCCTTTCATCTCGTGTCCCTGTTAAGGCTGGATTCCCCCAAGGTAATGTTCTGGGTCCAGTCCTATATTCCTAATCTTTCATAAATGATTTTTCTGACAATCTGGAAAATCCGCTTTGCCAATTTGATTATGACTTCACCCTCTGCCATGACATCCCTCATCCTTTAGATAGGAAGGCAGCAGTTTTTTCCCTCTCTTCAGACCTTTACAAGATCATAAGGTGGTCAAACACTTGTAATACATCTAACAATCCTTACAAATGTCATACTCTCATTGTCTCTCTCCGAAAGCACTGTATGGCTTTAACCTCCTCTCTACTTTCTTGACAATCCTCTTGAGAAAATTCAATCATTCAAACTCCTCAGTCTCACTATCAGCCATGATCTCTCTTGGGAAAACCACATTTATAAGTTGTCCTTCAAAGCCAGTCACTTACTGGGCATTCTGCATTGTACAAAGTCCTTCCTTGGCACACCTGACCTATCCATCTACAAGGCGTTCATTCGCAGCTTGACGGAGCACTGCTCTCCACACTGGGCTGGCACTTCTGCCTCACCTTTTTCAGCTTGATGCCGTAGAAAACAAGGCCTTCAAGATTATTGGAATCTCCCACGATGAAGCTGAGTCTATGGACCTATCGCTTTCCCATCGCAGATAGGTCAATGGTCTTTTTGTCTTCGACCACCTCCTTTCTGGGCTTGTACCCTCTGCTCATTCTTTGCTCCCCCACCCCACTCCCAGATTTATGTAAGGCACACACGGTCCACCGTCAAATCCCTTCTGGTGAAATTTCCCAAATCCCGAATCACTGCTCAGCTACACTCATTTGTTCCTCTGTTTTTTTCCTGCCTGTGGAGCCAAATTCCACATCCTCTTCAAGACAGCTGATCACCACCATCTCAGATCATACCCCATCCAAAAACATGATCTTCTCTCCCACCGTCAACACCCCCCCCCCCTCACACACCAAAGCCCATCTCCTTCCATATTTCCAGTTTTCTTACTTTAGCATTTGCTTCGATCTGTATCCATCTTGTCTGCCACACACATCTTACCCTACCCCTCCTTTCTCCCCACACCCATTATTTGTCCAAGTCTCCCCATCTATTTTGTCCTTCAACTCTGCTGTTGGTGTATCCCCCCACCTCTCTCTGTCTGTCTGTCTGTCTGTCTCTCTCTCTCTCTCTCTCTCTCTCTCTCTCTCTCTCTCTCTCTCTCTCTCTCTCTCTCTCTCTCTCTCTCTCTCTCTCTCTCTCTCTCTCCGCCTCTCTCCCTCTCCCTCTCTCTCTCTCTCTCTCTCTCTCTCTCTCTCTCTCTCTCTCTCTCTCTCTCTCTCTCTCTCTCTCTCTCTCTCTCTCTCTCTCTCTCACCTGTTCCTTTTGCTCTGTGGCGTCCTGATCTGCTCAGTGTTCTATCTCTTCAATTAGCCTTGACTGTTCATAAAAAAGCCTTTAATAATCCCATTCTTAGTCAGCAAGAGTAGGTCCCTTCTTTCCTGTCCTTCTAGTTCTAACAAAGACTGCACCCGAACCACGACCTCTGACAAGTTCTAGAGAAAGAGACCTCACCAGATCTACAGCACCCTTATGAACTATGAAATCGCAAAGGCACCATCAAGGACCAGTGTGCGTCTGTGCGTTTTTATTTTTTATTTTTTTGTCTTATTGACCTGAATGTTATTGGTATGCCTAAAGGAAGACAGGATCTGATCATCTGCCTGCAGTCACCATCCACAACAAAAACATGAGGTTATCCGCACAAATTGAACACTTCAGCTGGGAAAACCACTGACAACCGAGCAAGCAACATTGTTGCCAACATCTTGTGCCTCATTCGCACCACGTTTGGAAACATTCTCACCGACCACATTTGCACCTGGCCCTATCTGCTTCCCCGTTAAATCACACCTTCAACGTGGATGTAGAGATGTGTTAAAATCAGCCGGTAAGCAGTGCAAAATGATCATCCATCTGTACGCCATCGTGTTTCCAACTACATCAGCTGACCTCATGATGGTACCTCACCCATCATTCCTGCTTTGCCCTCATGACATTTTACTTTACCTACATTTACAGCTGGCCACCAACTTCAAACATTATAAAGTTCTAAATAATAGCCGTTAATTCCTTTATGTATCGGAGGTATGCCAGCATAAAACTGTCCTACAAAACATCCTGTCATGAGGATTCCCCCGAAGAAAACAAGTCGTGAAGAATGTGTGACAGCCATCTTGTGTATTTGGCTGACTGGATTGCCTTGAGGTATGCACACTCACCTGTGAACTGTCGAGCCTGGGTTTGAATCTCGACCCAGCTATAAACTACCATTATTGTGTTTCACAGGCAAAGTGGTTTCTTAATGTGTGCTCCGTCCTCCTTGAGATGGACGTTAAAGTGGGAGTCCCGTCCGCCGGGATGAGTTGGTGGACGTTAAAGATGTCATGGTGACCTTCGCGAACAGGATGAGACTTCTCGCCGGGATCCTGATCAAATTACAAATTCCTGCTCACTCAGCCGAGTAGCTAGCCTGTGTTGGAGTGTCAACTTGTCTGGGATTGTAACCCCTTGCCAAGAAACTCCTAAGCAGGCTATTATGCACATAATGGCACGAAGAGGTCAGGCAACCTTTTGTAGTAACCATGTTAATTGTATTCGTCATCAGTGCAGTCAAATGTCAAAATCGTTTATTCATCGGATTTTATGTCTCACCTCGTGCTACAACAGGGGGAATATTATAGGTCTCCCCCCCCAAAAAAAATCTTGCTTTCTTTGTTTCTTTCCAACAATTGCAATCACATGTTCCATCTATCAGAATCATACTCTGTACAGAGCGTCGGTGCTGCCGAAGCAGTCTCCTGGGCTATTGGGCACAGTCCTGGACGGGTCACCACTCCAACACAGGATACTCAAATGGCTCGATCATCCCAGCAAGCCGGTGCTCATTTTGCCGACCTCAGCAAGATGACAGGTTGAGTCAACCACACCTGGTATTAATTCAACAGCCGAGCAGGATTTGAATTCAGGACCCGAGGATCCCAAGCCCACCACCCTCACCATTAAGGCAACACCAGGCATAATCACATATACCATTCCTTAATTTCTGAGCCAATCCTCTTCCGATTTAGCAAGGAGGTACTTTGGTCCAACCGACCCAGAGAACCGTTATATTTTTTTCTCAATTCAGGCCTACTCCCACCCTCCCACTGCCACCCTATCATCCCCTGTTCTGATTATAAGGGGTCAAAGGTGAAGCACTAAAAATCACATTTTCCCCTTGCCATTCCAAATGTGTTCAAGTCGATCGTGATGAAGGTTGGCACCAAGTCGTTTCAAACATCCCCCGTTCTGGGGGTGTTGAATGATTTTGGATTGAGGTTGTTTTGGGGACTTCACAGAGGTAAATGTCAATATCAGTTGCAAAATATTGAGGTGTTTGGCTTTCCGTGCAGTCGAGATCAGAATGATGCCTTAACCCAGCCCCTTCAGACTAGAGCAGGTAAACATTGTTCCTTTTGATTCTACAGGGGGTCAAGGAGGATGAAAGTGGGGTGGGAGTGACATATCACATTCATTTGCGAATGTCTCATGTGATTCCATTTTTGTACATTTTCATCAACAACATCATTTGGAACCAGGAGAGATCGAGCACCTGGCCAACCTGTTTGACTTGTTTTTCTTCTGGAATCAGAACTGAACCTTCTTCAAATTTCAAACAATTTGATTAATCTTATGATTCGAGTTGGAAAGTTTGATGTACATTGTTTTTTTTTCATGCATTCATTTTACACTTGCCTCTGAGCGAATGTCAATCAGTTGTGTGCGAATGGCACTGCACTCCACCGGTAGTGTATTCGGCAAATGTTCACTAACATTTGGTAATGTATTTACTTGTTTTTATTACTTACACACCATTACGTCTCCAAAATGAAAACTTCAAAAAGAATTGGCCCGAATAGCCTCCCCTTCCATCCAGGTTCCTTGTGTTTGTGTCATGTGTACAAATGGCTCGGTAATCAGGTGTAACTCGGCCTGTGCTGGGTGAAACGGACGGGCAGCTAGACGAGCCAGCCTCGTTACTCAGTACTGTTCGAATGGGTGAATACCGGTGTGAATGGCATGGCGGTGTTAATGAGGTCGTATCTCTCCTATATTACAGAGCTGTGTGTGTGTGTGTGTGTGTGTGTGTGTGTGTGTGTGTGTGTGTGTGTGTGTGTGTGTGTGTGTGTGTGTGTGTGTGTGTGTGTGTGTGTGTGTGTGTGTGTGTGTGTGTGTGTGTGTGTGTGTGTGTGTGTGTGTGTGTGTGTATGTGTGTGTGTGTGTGTGTGTGTGTGTGTGTGTGTGTGTGTGTGTGTGTGTGTGTGTGTGGATCTCTGTGTGTGTGTGTGTCACCATTTTATCAGAGATGGCTGAATGGATCTTCGTCAAATTTTCAGAGGTTCGTCAGTGAGTGCCAGGGAGTGTTTTAGGCAACAAAAAAAAAAATTCGATAATTTAGAAAAAATGAATTCTATTTTTTTTATTGTTTTTTATCCCCCGCCGCGTGGCAAAAGGGGGATATTGTTGTCACCCAGGTCGTCCAGCTGTCCGTCCGTCCGTCCGGGCGTCAACATTTATAGCTGTGAGTGCGATAACTCATAAACTGTTTGCCATATCGATTTGAAATTTGGGTCACATGTACCACCTGAAAAGGAAGAACCCTATTGATTTTGGGCGTGGCCGGATCCAAGAGGCCGACTGGGGCGGTGTCAACATTTATAGCTGTGAGTGCGATAACTCATAAACTGTTCACCATATCAATTTGAAATTTGAGTCACACATGTACCACCTGAAAAGGAAGAACCCTGTTGATTTTGGGCGTGGCCGGATCCAAGATGACCGACTGGGGCGGCCATCTTGAAAACAATTTTTTGTAATAAATGGAAAACCGCTTATCTGATTTCAATTCTTTTTTGTTACTACGTTCCTCACCCCTGAGGAACTTTTTCGAGATGATGACCAAATGGTGTCTTGTTTCCAATTCACCTCCCTCATTATCTGGAATATGTATGACCTTTTTCATTCAATGGCAGGGGATTCCCCATCTCTGATGGTATATTTAATTTTATTCTATTGTGTCGGAGCCTTTTTCATTAATGACAGTTATATTCAAGTACACATATGTATAAATAAATACAAAAGAATTACCAGACATTTAAATACAAGTAAACCTCTTCCGGAAGTGATCCAAGTTAGTGGTAGATAATCTTCTTCCTTAATGGCAAAATATCTCTAGATTGGGGTCAAACTTAACCCAGAAACATCAACGGCACATTCTCGAGCATCCACGTGATGAATAACATCACATTCCACTTCTAAGTGTTTACAAAGTTTTTACCATGCTTCTGAGCCAACAATCTACAGGGTGTTTACAAAGTCCCGTTACCCCCTCTGCAGAACCTGATCAATGAATATAATAAACACACAAGAGGTAGAAAATGTAAACTATGAACACACTAAACTTTTATTGGCATAAAAACCAAAGCAGTAATACATATGTAATATGTATGTACGTGAAATGTACCAGGGTATACCATGGGGGAAAGGGAGAGTGGGGTAACGGGACTTTGTGAACACCCTGTTGGGTACAGTACATTTCTTTATGTACGAAGTTGATTTTATGATCTCTTGGTTTCGAGTCTCATGGTGATAGTCACTTGACAATGGCAATTCCACAGGTTTTACACAAATCTCACGGGATTGCGAATTGGACAGGCAACTGTGACGGGCCATTTTAAAATCTCTCTATAGTGCCCAAGCCTTTGTAGTGACGTGAAGGGTAATATTACATGATCCCTGACCCCATTCCTTAGTAGGTGAAGGAAAGTGTTTTAGGCCTCCACAAAAAAATGTACCGGGCAATGCCGGGTACCCCTGCTCATCATCTATATTAAGGAGGTGTGCATATAGCAGCATTTCACCAACTGATCAAATCTAGAAATAGGGCCACTTGACATTTCATCAAAATGGCCACCATATTCAAGATGGCCATGGAAGTTTTAGCAAAATCTCAGATACAATAATAAGGGGATAAACTGATGATTCAAAGCACTAAATTTTGTTTTGGTATTCTGGTTTATCTGGTTGTCAATATTTGGGTGTAGACAACTAAGCCTGGTGTTGGCTTAAAGGTTAAGGTGGCTGGTGTAAGATCTTAAATGGTCTTGAGTTTGAGTCCTTGTCGTGCCATTAAATAAGAGGTGGGTTGACTCAGCCTGTCACCCTTCTGAGGTTGGCAAAATGAGTACCAGGTTATTGGAAATGTAGGGGGCACTGCACGAGCAGCAGAGCCATGCTCCCAGCAATGATTCAACCAACAGCTACAGGCTGCATACGAAGTAGTTGAGGATGAATAAGAATGATCGTAGAACTTTGCATTTGGTGGTGGGCAGTAGTGATGGTGATGGCTTAATGAGATTTACTGATATTGGTGAAGCGCAGCTGGACATCACATGAACATAGCAGATATAGACTGGCAGATGTCACGTGGTAACTACAGAAAGTCTCCAGTGTCCAGAAAATTCCAGACGAAGTGATTTGGGTTCCAGGTACAACAGTTTGGCGAGGAACATCACAATTTTGCGAGTTAAAATGCCTGCCAATGAACAGTGATGGTCACCCTTTCTTTAGATGGGGGATGAGCCAAAACATTTAAGATAAGACAGGCTAAGTGGCACAAATCCTTCCAAAACAAATTCGGCAATCTAAAATTACAGAGAGCAGAGAAACGAATGGCAGACGGAGCTCAAGAACCTGTGAAGTTTTTAATACGTGTCGTCCAAGGGTCCTCAAAAAGCGGACCACGGTCCACATCTAGACTGCAAGGCATCATCGGTCCAGACCACTGAGGTCATGCTGACTCCCCATCAATGGATTGATGACATGGTGCTAATTTATCTGCTAAATTATTCCTGAGTTAATCACCTCCTGAGTTATTCCTGAGTGCTTCTATTCTTTCTGCCCCTAAAATTATGTGTTAATGGCCTCTGGTGTTTATCCATTCAGAAAACTTGACAAATGATAAACACAGGAAGGGATTAATGCAGGAGGTAATTAACGTGTGATTAACGCTGCTGGCTTGATGATGATGATGATGATGATGATACATATATATATATATATATATATATATATATATATATATATATATATATATACATATATATATATATATATATATACATATATATATATATATATATATATATATATATATATATATATGTATTTGGAGGAAAATAATTTCGACAGTCATACCTTGTTGATCTATTTCTTTGCAAACATTAGCTTTGCTGGATTGATTTAATATTTTATTGTTATATTGATATTTGATAGTGATATTGCTTATTGCTTTTTAGACTGTTTTTGATTTCTGCATTGGATTGATTTACTCCAAACCCCTCCAAGTTAAGGCGTGCGTGATGATTGCAGTTTTTTTTTTTTGGTCATCTCACCTTGGCGTTTTACTTGGAAGAGTGTGCTGTAACTTAAGTGTAAATGCCACTTGCTCTCGGCTATTGAGAGGGCAATTTCATTCCGATCGGACAAACCTTTGTTAAGTTATGGTGAAAAACGTTAAAATGCCTATGATTGGGTCATGACCTTAAAAATTAGGTCAAGGTCAAAACCTTTACGTCAAACCAACATACTTTTTATTTTCATGACTAGCAGAGTACCCGCCCTACGGGCGATCTTGTTCCAAGCATGCAACGCGTTCTTCTGAGACATATCTATATTTGGGCAGTGTATAGGCAACTGACAGCTCTGTATAGGCAAAAAAAATAATGACCCATGAAGTTGTTTGTGTGCACGAAGTAAAAGCATACCGACTGCTGAAAATTCAAAACTCCTCACTGCACTGGAAAACGTGGGGACAGGAATACTGTACTGTAAATGGTGAAGACTTGTAATACCCTCTCCCACCTGGAGGCGGCGCTACATGATGCACTGTTACATAGATAATTTGCTTCTCCCCCCCCTTACCCCCCAAGACCACTAGCAAAGATAAAAACACCCCTATACACTATTTGGGGTCATGCTGATGTTATGTAGCAAGGCTAGATGTAATCGGCCCACAACTGTAGGAGTAGCACGACAAACAAACACACAAGCACTGGTCTGTAAATTATAGTAAGGATTCGGGAAGAAAGGGGCAAGTGATTGTGAATTTAACGTTCTGTCTTTATTTACTTTTAACATTGTTCTTAACAAACGGGGACAGGAACAATGCAGGCATGAGAGGCGGAATGGCCTTCTCATGCGCCAAAGTTCCCTGTGTATCTTTGTATACTGTAACGTTGTTAAGAACGGGAAGAAATGTGTAGGGGAGGACAGAGAGTTGGGTTGAAGGTGCATCGAGTCTGAAGGGGGAGATTGAGACATTGGGGAGGAAGGGGGGAGGGGTTGAGGACTTGGGGTTGGAAGGGGGAGTTGAGTACTTGGGGATTGGGGTAGTTGAGGACTTGAAGAAATAGGTGGAGAGATGACAGAGTTGGCTTGGTGGAGGGAGGGCAGAGAGGGGACAGAGATGGGATCGAGGGGTTTGAGGCTTTCAAGGGGGAGGGGGAGTTGAAGACATTGGGTTTGGAGGGGGTTTGAGGATTTGAAAAAAAGGGGGAGGGGGAGCACAGAGTTTGGGTGTGGTGATAGTAGTGGGGGACAAAGTTGGGAGGGGGGGTTGAGGACTTGGAATTGTGTGTGGGGGAGGGGGTGGGGACCTGAAGTCACCTTGTACATTATGCAGAATTTCCATGGGTCCCAGATAGTCCTGTTGGGTCTTTTTGGCCTTTTGCGTTTTTAGGTATTTTGAGCACTTAGTCTCGTGGTCCTCGGGGTCTTTTGGATCCCCTGGGTCTTTGGAGTCTTTTGGATCTTCAGGGACTTTTTGGTCTTTGGGGTCTTTAAGGGTATTTGGGGTCTTTTGGGTCCCCTGGTTCCATTGGGTATTTTCGGTCTTTGGGTCATCGGGGTCTTTAGGGTCCTTGGGGTCTTTTGTGTCTTGTGGGTTTTCAGGGTCTTTTGGGTCTTCAAGGTATTTTCGGTCTTTGAGTTTTCTGGGTAAATTTGGATCTTCGGGGTCTTTGGGGTATTTTGGGTATTTGAGGATATTCAAGGTCTTTAAGGGTCTTTTGTGTCTTCAAGGTCGTTTGGGTCCTCGTGGTTGTTTGGGTCTTTTGCAGCCTCGGTTGGGTGGAAAGGGGTGGGGTTGGGTCCTTTGGATAGTTTAGGTTAAGTATTTCAGGTTACAATTGTGGGTGACATCAGATCAGCTGTACAACCAATGGGTGAAGAGCGGATATACATACGTACATACATACATACATACGTACATACGTACATAATCACATACACTTGCTCCATTATATATATGGACTGGTGCAAAATTTCATTCCGAAAGTCCCAGCTGGCTTTGAGACAGCTCGAAAAATTGGGAAAATGGTTGAAACCTGAGAGTGCAGGAAGAATAATTTTTTTCTAAATGGTGGTTTAGTACTCCTTGGGATCGAAGAAACTCTGTGGTACCATTAAAAATTGGGGACACTGATTGTAGAAACAAACACTAACGATAACAGCAATAACACTTCTTCTATCCTATCCTATGTTCACGGGTGGATGTAACTGTCACAGACAACACGACATAGCCAACCATGCATCTGACAGCTTCACTCTTACAAGTGATTTCTCAATTGATGATCTTCTCGTCTAATGGACCTACAGTACTATTTTGGCAAAGGTAAGTACTGTAACGAAAAGCTGAGCTCAAGGAATTCATTTCATTCTGTGATCAGAAGCATAGAAAGATTCTCAAGTATGGATCAATGTGATAGCTCA
Organism: Eptatretus burgeri; assembly: GCF_056783735.1. Classification (NCBI taxonomy): domain Eukaryota; kingdom Metazoa; phylum Chordata; class Myxini; order Myxiniformes; family Myxinidae; genus Eptatretus; species Eptatretus burgeri. The sequence goes on from NC_140974.1 coordinate 43,119,737, forward strand.
GCAGGGACACTTTTGGAAACAGGATTCTGCTGCAGTGTCCTCGTCGGAAGAGTTCCTTTGCCAGTCATAATGAGACCAAAGATCGTCGACTCTGATGGCAACAAGGATACTATAGAATTCCATGGACTGAAATTGATCTGACATTTTCCCCAGTCCATTCTGAAAAATTTTGTCGACGTCAACAAGATCTTTCGATTCAAGGAATCTGAAATTCATTGCGTCAAGACAGAACTGACAACGTTTCTGCAAAGTTTGCTGGGTCGTTTTCTGAACGAGGAGGCATATCGTACACAGGAATCTAGCGAAGTAGACGTTGATGATTCAGCTTCATTTCAGGACAAACCTTTCTTGGGTTCCAACAACCAATTTGATGTGACATGCTGACCTACTATCACTCGAGATCGTGGAAATCCAGGATTATTGTCCTCAGCTCTCGTTTTAACAAGAGCCATTCAAATATGCACTCCCCCATTTGCCACTTCAGGATGACGTGATCTGCCGTGTGAAACTCATTGACTGTTCCACGCGAAGAGAAACTGAATTTGACGGTCAGATATTTTGTTGAAAGGTTCTCCGTATTGAAATGCAAGCTCTCGAGCAAGGAAGATTATTTATACGATTAGTGCACGGCATACAGAATACTGATAGACATGGCTGTTTCTGGTCCAAACCGAAGGGTGGACAAGACCTGGCATGATATATGGTAGATGAGAAGGGCAGACGGGGAGCCATGATTTGGTCTTCTGTTTGCAGTGGTTCAGCATGTACTTGTCCTGCCTCACAGTAATCCCGAAGAGGAGAGTATCTTTTCACAAGTTCACAAGAACAAGATCGATTTCCGAAGGTGCTTGCCAAATGAGGTCAGTAAGTCACACTGCCTGCTCCCCTCACATGCAAAAACCAACCTCTTCTGCAAAACCCTCACGTCATAAATTCGATCCACCAAGATATCTCGTCAGAGGCCAAAAAGCCTGTAGGGAATACAATGCGGAGCACAGCCTCACAGAGTTCCTACTCGTGCGGTGCTTTTACATCCTTGAGATGAGTCTTCATAGCCAGACTGTAAGTGAACATTTGAGTTGAGTTCGGTATTCTCAGTATTCTGATGTATTTTCTACCAATGACAACCTCTCACATAGCGTTTTAACCATGTTTGGTGAAAAAAATTTTAAAGCACTTTTGACCCATTTATTGTCGTGTTCACAACTTTCCATGTACGTTAAAGTGCCTACTAACAAAACCACCCGACTTCCCCAACCCACTTCCCCAACCAACACAACTGGATTCTTGAAACAATCATAATGAGGCAGCCACACATTCATCTGGTGCCATGAAACACCAGTAAATTTGACCTGGTTCGACGTATGTCACATGTTGAATCTCTACTTGCCAGCACTTGCCAAAAAATATTTTAACCCATAATTTAAGTCCCCCCCCCCACCTCCCACCTCAACCACCTCTGGAAACATGTTATTGCTCCCACCTCCCTTTCTCTGGACTTCTTCAGCCAAATACAACCTTTGACCTGGCTCTACCAAAGCAAGTTCTTTCCTATCCCCACCTCCCAACTCCCCACCACTCCCACATCAATAAAAAGGTTAAACGTCACTTATTTCTGCAGCTGGAACAGACTCCTGTCCACGCACCTCAGATTTTGGAGGACAGAGTAGGGGAAGGGGTTAAACCGTGACCTCCACTACTGCTGGAGCAACATTCACCGACTCAGGAGGTCCTGAATGCAGGCACAACTGCTGGGGCTCCAAAGCTGATGCACCCAAGTTACCAAGTCCAGCGAATCCAAGCTGCTGCAATTGCGACACACTGTGGTTCTCGTCGACATCAAACAAAGCCCAGGACTGGGTCATACAATTTGTTCCCAAGTTATCTTGGCCAATCCTATCCCGGTTAGCAAATGACTTCAGACAGTTTCGTGAGTTTCTTTATATACAATAATGTATGACGTTGGTGTTCTGTGTGGGTGATATTTACCTGGGATAGGTATTTTGGGGGAATTCATGGATTACGTATCCACAACAGAGATTTCAGAAGTTGCCCCTTTATCTCCTTCAAGAAGGTTTCACCTGTTTCTTTAACCTGAACGTATTGCGAAGTGTCACATTTCATATAACACCCACAGATGCAATCTATGCACTGGCATTTCTTGTTAGCCTGCGGTCAGAAATATCTCGGTGACTTTAGAACGATTTTATCCAGCTTGGAGAAGCAGATGAAATGCTTGAAAAATTAGGCTTCACTGCTCCTTTAACAAGATATCTCACAATTGATTAATGCAGTTGAATAAGCGTTAAAAGAAATCACAGCAGTGGGAATAAGCGATGAACAAATCAAGATCATTGTAAAGACAAATGTAAAGTGAACAAAATAATGGTATATGTGTGAGTAGGAATTGGATCCAGTTTCACGTGGAATACGTGCTAAGATTCCAAATTTTAAACGTATCACCAATTAGTATACGGAAGACTCAGATCTGATGCTTTGACAAATGAGTGGCCTTCATCTGGGACTCCTGGATGAAGACTGAGTCCTGGAATCAGTGGTCGAAACATGAGAGCCAAGCTTCATTTAACGAGTAGTTATACTAGTAGGTGGTGCATGTTCAGTTTTGAATAAGCTTCATATTAACTATTATAACCAATATTTTGCAAGCAGTTCATTGTAGTGTCTTCCCTGTAAGGCCGTATGCCCACTGCTGCTATTTCTTTTAATGGCTTCAATTATTCCCACCGTCTTGTGGGATCTGCAGAAGAACGTTGTTGACCCAGGTCTTTCACAGATAGGCTGATGGCCAAGCCCAACGTTCAGCTGAAGTTGGGAAGGATTTTCAATCTGTTCAGGATGCCGGCGATGTATAGTCTCTCACCTACATTTTGCGAAAGACACCGTGGGATCTTTCACGTCCACCTATGACCAATGCTGGCAAAAATGCTCCCAATGGACGGCTCACAAATTGATGCATCACACTGCAGGGGAAACACAACGGTGACAGTTTGTCGCTGGGTCGACATTCAAACTCAGGCCAGACAGCTCTAAGGCAAATACGCTACCTCTGAGATATCCTGTCAGCCCTGTGTACCGATACCTCTGATAGATTCCAATTACCTGCCCTGATGACTGCAGACAAAGGAAATGCTGTGCAGCTCGGCCTATTCCTTTCAACGAACACCTTCAGCAGAACCTGTCCTGCTTGGAAAAATGAGGCTTTCTTCAGCTGAAAGATTCAGTTTTCCTTTTTTATTGCAGTGATTTCATTGACCTTAACCTCCATGTCCTTCTTTAATTAACACACATTCATGCATTAGCAGTTGTGCATATTTTAGGGACGAAGCAGGAAGTTCAGTGATTGTTAAAAATATTGCATCTTAGATCTGTCTGAAGTATTTAAGCAGAGGAGCTTGGCAATTGCTTTGTACAGGGTGGCCACAATGTCTTGTCACCCCTTTGCCAAAAATAGTGACATTGCCTTTTATCATATTAGCTGAAAACACTGACACTGACAACAATGGTGTAATTGCTTGTTTCACCCATGGTTATATGTTCGCTCAATCTGAAAAAAGGGGAAAGAGGAAACAAATTAACACTCTACACACAAAGGCAGTGTCACAATTTTTACAACGGGTGCCAAGACATTGTGGCCACCCTGTACATCTGTACGTTGCTGGAATGAGTACTCCTCGACCACAGCCACCACATCTCCCCTCTGCAGCAGCCTCCCCCCTTTCCGACCACGAATGCTCAAGCTCCATTCCTCCTCCATCCAACTCCTCACTTAGCAACCACCTCACTCCCTCCGATCATTCTTGCTTTCCCATTACAAACTATAATAAAAAGCAGTAAAAGAAATGCAAATCCTTTGGTCGCAGATTATTATTGGAGGATGTTAATCATTGTACTATACTGTCATGACTCATTACCTAATCAGAAGGAGACATGGCTAAAGCCTGAATTGCCACACATATTTTAATTCTCGTTTATCTTTAATTAAACTTTAACTTTTGAAGACCATGAATACTAATTTGAAGATTATGTGGGAGGGGAGGTTTTTGATAAGCTTGCAAGCATACATTATGTTTGGTTACTTCACAAGAAAAACTGCCCTCCCCTCTCGGCTGGTGCTCTTACTCACATGTTGAACAGCTTGACGTCACCGAAAACCAAGGCCTTCAACATCATTGGAATCTCCCAGGATGATGCTGAGTCTCATGGGCCTATCACTTTCACATCGCAGACAGGTCGCTGGTCTCCTTGCTTTCTACCGCCAACTTTTTGGTCTTGCAACCTCTGCTTCTTCCATGCTTTGTCTCCTCCAGGATTCTGCAGGGCTCCACCATCAACCACCTTCTGGCAAAACCAACTAAATGCAGAATCACTGCTCACCTCCACTCTGTTGTTTTTTTTTTCTCGCCCTGTGGAACCAACGTCCACATTCTCTTCAGCTCATTCTTTACTCCAAGTTCACAAGACAGCTGTTCACCACCATCGCAGATCATCCCCGATCCAAAACCATGGTCTTTTCTACACTCGTTAATGCCGATCTCCTTCCTAATTTCCAGTTTTTCCTTCCTGAGAGTTTACTACTGCATTCATCTTGTCCACCCCATGCATCATCCCTTCTCACACCCATTGTTTTATCCAAGTCTCCCCCTATTTTGTCCTTTAACTCCGCTGGTGGTGTACATGGTGGAAATCGAAACAGCTAGCTCATCAACAAATTGGTGCGTAATCGAGTTCCAAGTATCTTGCAAACATTACCAAAGGATTCGTCTGTCTGATGTTCCATTCCCATCTGAGCACTGAACTCATGATGGTGAAAGCCCAGGATGAAATCCCATGTGCCATGTACGTTTATTTGTCTGGCATCTTCTCTGCCCTTCTAATTCATGCAAGAGCAAGCTGATGTCTACTAAGGCCTGTTTATAGTACAAGAGCCGTACATAAGTGTCGAAAGAAGAACAAGAATGACTGCGCTGTCGTCACAACCTGCGATACAAAATATATATTTTTCGTTCCATAACTTTCCCGTCATCAAGATGGCTACCATACACCGTGTATCGTCATTCAGCAAAACTGAAACGGTGAATTCCTTCAAAAATTTGACACAATTTTCTTTATATTTTATCGCTTGATTCCAACTGCGCTGCCTTCCTCACCGAGGGTGTGACATGGGAGAAGAAGAGCAGAGTGTTTCCCCTTCGTGGACTTGATGATGATGGCAACGTCCCCGCTGCGCAGCATCGCACTACCCAACAGAAAGTCACCGTACTGGAACTTATGCCGGGTCAGATTGCAAACTATTGCCCTGTGATATCCCATCACACCATAGTGCGAAACTCTACCTCCATAGCCAACATATGGCAGTCGATCCGACAAGATTTCAGGTTCCAGTCGACGGATGCACACTTCATTGACTTTGCAGTGATACGCCATAACCCCGTGGAGCGCCATGAAGACTTGTACCAACACCTGATGGCATTTGTGGAGGATAACTTGCTTCGACAAGATGGTGGCATCCTCCACCATAACCAGGTGATCACGGATGATGAGGAGATATTTCCCTCACTAGAGAACTTAAGGTGGACTCATGCCCACCTGGTTCATGGCACCCGCCTGTCAAAGAAAGCTAACAACATCGAGCAACATGAACAACAACAGTCAAACGATTCCTCCAGGTTGCTTCATTTTCTAAGAATGGCCGGGTAGTAGTCCGTCATGACGAGTCATGACGTCATGAGGCCGGGGACGAGTCCCCGGCCATGAGTGCATCATCGTCCCACGTCAGGTGCTCAATGGCTTACTAACAGCACTACACTTTCAGCTGGATCACCTGATTTGTCAGCAACTTAGTTCCATAATTCACCACGATTTCTACGCTCTCGACATGGACAGAACAGTTGATCAGGTTACCTCCTTGTATCACCAGTGTGCTGCCTTGCGAAACACACCCCACACCATCATCAAACAGTCCACTAGAGACCCCCCCCCACCCCCACTAGTGCCGTCGGTGTATCCTTTGCAGCTGATATCATCAAACGCAATCATCAGTTAATTCCTATATTGCCAGAGTGTTCTACGTCATACACTATATCGTGTGTCATGGATAATGAACAACACATCACGCTTCACAATAACTTGGTCCGCTTTTGCATAGAGGTCTGGCTGTTAGATGGACCACTTGCTGTCATCCGCACTGATCCGGCTCCTGGCTTCATGTGTCTGGACCGTGATGAGTATCTTAGACATCACCGCATGTGTATCGAGATTGGTCGCATTAAAAATCCCAACAAGGATCTAATCGGTGAGAAGGCAATTCGTGATTTGGACGACGAGCTTCTACAACAAGAGCCTATGGGAGGACCAGTAACCCCACTAACCCTCACAATTTGTGCACAGGGCCTCTCGGCCCGTGAGATGTGGTGCAAACGGGATCAGTTCACCAATCAACAAATCCCTTTCTCTGACCTGCAAATTATAGAAGCCCAACATCATCTTCGTTCCACAAAGCATCCCCATCATGAGAAATCTAAGGCCCCCATGCAGGCTGTCGGGACCAACATGGCATTGGAGGTCGGTGATTTGGTCTATCTTTACTTTGACCGAAACTAATCATGGGCAAGAAACCGCTACCTCGCCTCCGCTATCGATGGACCCTGGTGCAACATACGCAAGTTTGTGGGGTTCAAATTGAGGAGTGTGGCCTACTGAGTCAAAAAATCCGAATGCTACAAGGCCCCCGACTACTGGAAAAGTACGCCTCCACTCCCTCACAATCAGGTACATGGCAGTTCACTGCACACTGAAGATGCTTTCCTCCAACCAGCATCAAGACCACTAGCCCCTCCATACATCCCCCATGAGCTGTGCACACCTGCCGACGGTGCGGAATCATTCCCAGTCCCGATCAGCCAGGTACCAGATCGCATCTCCCATACATCCACACACCTTGACGCCTGTCGACCAGATCACTCCCAATCCATTGAGGCCATGCGTGACACCAGTGAGAATAATCCACCAGTGTCCCCAAGCTGCTGGACACCAAGATTCTCCAGCCATCCACATTACCCAAACACTTCAAGGATTATGTTTTGGATGCTTGGGATCATATTGTGGTCACAAGACTTGCCTAGATACTGTCATGGACCAGAATATACCTGACTAGTTGGTACATGATATCCGTGACCTCCCACTTCAAGTGATCATTATCTTTATTGAAATGTTTGTACTCAGCCCCAATTTCAGTAACTAGTTACTCGATCTCACCTGTTTTCCCAATGTATAACACCGGGAATTATATTGAATGCCTGAATACGTAAATGAAAGGATTAAAAGAGGAAAGAAGTGGTCACGCCCGCATGTGCTGGGACCCTTGGGTCGGAGCGGCATGGGGTTACCGTGCAGGGGCTTATCCGGAAACAGCCTGGGGTTTTGACTCGGTCGACGTGGTTGTTCCTGGTGTGAATAAAGTTGCCTTCGCACCTCTGAAAGAGTGGTGTTTGATCGTGTTGCTGAGTTTTGGAGATTCTCTTTAACCAAAGTGGTGCTGAGGATCGTGATGGTTTGGTTCAGTATAAATTACGAGTCTGAGTCAGGTCCCCAGTGTCAGGTCATGAGCTCAAAATAATTCCCCCTGAACCCCTCTCCCCCCTCAGGGATGGGAGCAGAAAAGGTAAAGGAAAGGGGTTTGATGGTCTCGTGGGGAGTGGGTGTTTCTAGTATCTAAAATTAACCACAAATATTGTATATATTTTAAAGTATCCAAAAATAGGTTTGAATATCCTCAAAAATTATGTTTTGGACAAAAAGAATGCGAAGTACATCCGTTTTAAGGCATTTTTATGGTTGACAACTCTTTCCTGAAAAATTGGCAACTTCACGTCCAGCTCCGTGATTTTTCCACGTGGGATCGACTGTATTTTTTCCCTCGCCACTTTGGAATCGACTTCCAATTGCTATCAATCGATATACTGTTGAAATTTTAGAAGTAAAATCACTTTCCTTTATTTCCGAAAATGTAACGTTGAAGATGTATATTTCAAGCGGTGTCTGAATGCAATACAGCACCACATGCTACAATTTCCCCCAATTTATTTTACGTCGTTTTTATTATGCAAGATGTGAATGCAAAACCTGTGACTATTATAGAGGTAAACAAAATAGTCTTTGAATAAAAGCGTTACGTAATGCCACTAGAAACACTACACCCCCAACCCACCTGTAACACTCGGTAACCTCACGACATACACCTCTGAGCGTTATAATTTTTGAACGGCCACTATGCGTACGTAAGTTACGAGCAGACGTAGTGACCTCTCATTCATGCTTTTAGTTTACCGTCCATTTATTTTATGAATAACAAATAAAATGTATACAAAAGTTGATTGGTAAAAACTTTCATCAAGTGGTGGTACAGTTTTACTCATGACTGAAGCACGAGTTACTCCGTTGTGGAAGAGGGAATAAAAGACGTATGCGGACGCGTCGTGAGTAACTAGGCCGATGGAAATCCGATGTTAAACAAAATTACCATAGGACCGGCTTTAGGGAGGATGTCTACCGCGTGCTGATGGGCTTGATCAAACATTACTAATTACTTTTATTCGACAAATGATTAAATTTTTCAGGCTCCCTCATCGTGATGAACACTCGACC
>NC_140974.1:43135900-43158400 GCF_056783735.1 Eptatretus burgeri
CATGTTGACAACGAAACCTCGAGGGTCGCCCAGCGAGTCACCACGAGGGTGGCAGGTAACCTGCGCGGTCTCGCGGAGCTCCTGCGTTCTCCACAGCTCCGCGGAACATTAAAGGCCTACGGGTCCTGTTCTTCCCTTTCCTTTCCTGGGGTTTTCTTTGCATTAAAGTTGTGGTGCCTTGTCTTATAAGTAGAACTGATAAGTGCATGTACATAATAAATAGACAACGGCTGCAGGGTCTTTTAGCTCGTGTCCTGTCCCTTACCCCCATTGCAATCATTGCTTGCATACGTGTACAATAAATGCCCTCATTGTTTGAATATTCACCTGCTCGTGGCGTCTCGTCCTCCATTGAGCTGCCGTAATTGCGTTCGGAATAATAGCTGGTTGTTAATAGCTGATAAGATAATCGGATCCAGCGGGGCTTGGCGATAATACACCGCTCGGCAATCGTAAACGGAGCGAGCTGCCCAAGCGGCTCGTTTCCAAGCAAGTTCCGTTGAGGTACAACCTCTCGGTAGTCTGCCCGCGCGAATAATTAGGTTGCCCGCGCGAATAATTAGGTAAATCGACCATTCGGTGATCAGACCCTGTAGCGCGTGGGCAGAGCATTGACAAGGTTGTGGTGTGCTTAAAAACACACCCGTAGCTGGAGTTCGGCGTTGATCTGGAAAGCTACGACTAGATTGCCCGTCCGATGGGCGCCCGGCCGCAATTAGCTAAAAGCAGTCGTCCGCACGCCGAGCGGGTGGAAACCACCACAATACACACACACATATATATATATATATATATATATATATATATATATATATATATATATATATATATATATATATATATATATATCCCTGTGTCGTAAGAGGCGACCAGGGTTGCGTCAGGAAGGGCATCCGGCGTAAAACGTGTGCCAAATCACTATGCGGATCATACGGATGATCCGCTGTGGCGACCCCGAACGGGAGCAGCCGAAAGAAGAAGAAGAAGAAGAAGAAATATATATATATATATATATATATATATATATATATATATATATATATATATATATATATATATATATATATATATATATATATATATATTTTTATATATATATATATATATATATATATATATATATATATACACACACACACACACACACACACACACACACACCTCATCCATTTATAGGAGTCTCTTAATAGTGGGGGATCTTATTGCACAAAACCAACCCAAGTGTGCACATCCAGATAAAAGTGTGAATTTTGGCACACAAGTAGTTTAGACCTTGCCAATCAAAAAAATTGATAGAAGCACTTTGACACACCCCTTTTATGGCCGCCATCTTGGATTTCAAGATGGCCGCCATCGAAAACCTATTTTATTCTATATCTCCGAAACTAAACCAGCATTTATGGGGTCTAGGAATCATATGGACTAACTCTGAAAGGGCTCAGGTGGCAGCCATCTTGAATAAGTCGAAAATTCAAAATGGCCACCATTCGCGACTAACTTTTAATGATATCTTGATAACCAAACAAGCTCGGAAGATAAAATTGGTGTCTACACCCATATTTGTTGGGTCCAGGAATGTGATGAAGTCAATTTTAAATAGCTCAGGTGGCAGCCATATTTAATTTCTAAAATGGCTGCCATTAGCAACATAAATCAATGAAACCCCAATACCTGAACCTGAGCAAGCTAGGAAAATCAATCTCGTATCATCATGCATATTTGTTCCGTCAAGCAATCAAAACAAATTTAAAAAGCTGTTTGATTGTTATACAGTTTTATATAGGAAATCAAGATGGCAGCTACATGTGCCATAATTTTAATGATATGTCAAATATACAAGCTAGTCAGGTCAATGAATGAAATAATGCCTGGCATGATAACATTTCACTAACTATTTACAATATCAAAGACAACTGACATTCCCAACTTAAAACATATATGTCTGCAAAAGGTAATGATGTACCTTACATCAATCTGCTTTAACACCGGGTTTTTAGATTCAGTATCAATGGAGCACATTCAAGTATGACAACTATTCGAATCATTGATCGGCTATCATTTGCACAACATTTTGAATAGTCGTGCAGCTATATTGACCGACTGGTCGGCTGAATCATCATTGACAAAGAGATGCAGTTCCAACAAATGTCAACTACCATTAGATGGTATCATTATTGATGCAACCACCTTGGCATCGGCAGAGGAGTGTACATCGCAGACTTGCTCTTGAACATTTGCAGTTGCCTCTGCAAACTTTAGTGCACCCACAATGAAAAAGCAGTGCACATGCTTTACTTGCATCTGGTAGTACAGTCTAGAGTGGAGCATACACGTTGCTTTTTTCATCCTTCACCCACCCCCAGTCTGAGGCATCAGGTAAGTCCTGCTGTGGTTTGAGACACTGATTCCAGATGTGAGATGCTTGGTAAAGGGCACGGAGAGCATGCTGCAGTAGTGCCTGTTGGGTAGGTGGGATGGTATCAAGTGTTCTAGTCCCTTGGGAAAAAAGCTCCCGACGAGCAACATTGACACGAGAAGCATTTGATGTCTTGGCATACATCAAGATCGTGAATCTTTCCAAGAGCTCCATGTGGATACTATCAATGCTTAGCTCCTCTGGATGAGCCATCAGCACAGTTAGGGTATCTGTGATCTGTGGGAAGGCCTCGCATGTTGCCCATGCAGTTCGCTTTCCAATACCAAAGAAGGGTGAAGTGGTATCACACCCTGTATAGGCATGGAACAGAGGCAAAGTGTGGCATTTCTGTGGTCCTCAATTTTGAGCGACTGTGTGCACTGGAATAAATTGATGATTCTTTCCGGAACCAAAGTCTATCCAAAGTTCCTGGAGTCCAGGTCTTTCAAATATGCTAATGGCGATAACAACCACATCACTGTCAACAGTATGAACAATCACCTTGGAATGCCCTTCACGAGATGCATCACTAACATGAAGGAACATTCTTCCATCTGCTTCGTGGTGGTTGCAAGGTGAAATATTCTGTAGGTCACTCTGTAATCTGTCTGCAGTGCCACTCACCAACACTGTCATCCTCTGTGGCATATAAATGTATCCCAGGGATAGTTGCAGATGCATGTGTGACTTTGTCGCTTAGATATTGAAACAGGCCAACTTTGTTTTCACTGTTTTGTAGGAAATGCTTCCAATTGGATGGAACTGGAGTTGTACCTTTTACAACAGTGCGGGCAACCTTTGATCCAGATCCTCGCTTTTCTTGGGTTTTCAGCTTGAGACTATCTTCTGGATATGTGTCCCAAACTAAGTCCAATCTCCTCACATTGCCTTGTGCTGAAGATGAGAGGTAGGGTATGAAGTGGTGGGTGACATAATCATCAAATGTCTTTGCCTTGGTTGGTTGCACCATGTGTTGTTCTACTGCTGCACCATGTAGAACTTTAGCTATCACATCAGGACCCGCAGAAACCTTTGGAATCTTCAGACATTCCAGAATATGAGATTTCTTGCCAGCTCGAAGCTTCCCTTGATCTGATAGGGCAGGTGGATCCTTCCTGTTTTTGTACCTAAAGAACTCATCAAGGTCACTATCTGGTCTTGACTGCACATAGAGAAACAGCTGTGTCACAAGTGAAGCATCATGCTTGAGCATAGAAACTTTGCACTCCTCTTTCTACGGTTCCTCTGGCTTAGCAAAGGTAGGGACGAAGTTCCTCTTGATTGTGTCTGTTAGAGGAAGAGAACAATTTACAAGGCAGTCTCTGACATAGCTCTCATGCAGTTCTTTCCCTTTCCCAATGGCATTGATGAAAGCCTCTGCTAAATCTGCACTCATGACTTCCCTTGTATCCATGGTCATGAGGTCTGGACCACTTTCGTCCAGGAAAGGGTTACCTTGAGCCCTCATGACTTCAAGCACAGAAAAACATCTTTGCTGAAGCGATGTTGAAGACTTCCAGATTCTTCATGATGTCCTATGTCTGGACATTCAGCACTGATTTCTGCTGCTTCTTCAAACTCGGCAATGGCTCTGAGTTTCTCAGGAAGAGCCAAAATATGCTCCTCCAGGGTGTCAGGAGAATCATAAATGTTGGACACTCCACCATCACCTTTGACAATCTTTGTGGTCTGCTCATGGCTGTGGTCCTTTGGTATCAGAGAGAACTTCCTTGGGCTCTTCTGTACCACAAGATTTCCCTTCATGAACTCCCTATGAACCTCTGGATGCTTCGATTCAAGTTCAACCATATCCATGACATGAACAGGGAGCCATCTCGAGTAGTGCACTTGGTTCCAGATGAAGACATAATCACACAATTCATCGATCACCTGAATGTATAGGGCAAAATCCCCCTCACGCAGGGAGCGGACAAAACGGCAATGCAGAAGTTCAATGTCCATCACCATACACCAATAGGCAAACATCTTTGACTTCATCTTCATGGCATCTTCCCAACTCTCCTGAGTGCCTGAACCCTCATGTGTGTATGCTTCATTCCTCAAAATTGCCAAGGCTAGGAGGAATACTTGGTGCATGTATCTTGTCTGTTTGAGATGGTGGTCCGGTTGTGATGAAAACGACTCTGCGCGTCCAGCGGAGAGAATGCCTGCCTTGCAGGCCATAGTTGCCATTCCAGAACCTTCAGTCATTTTGCCTTCCATCGCTTCAATAACAAACTCAATATGCAGGGCACCAAGCATCAGTACGAACTTGTCCTCACTCAAGTGTGTCTGACCATTTCCTTTGGATTAGTTTTCCAATAGCGTAGATTGGCTGATCCATCCCTAGAACAGGTGTTTGCACTGGATTGAGAAACTGGATTGCATCCCTTGTAAGGCACGTTGTGTGCTTGACCATTGAAATGGATGCTGCCTTATCTGGAAACGTAGGAAGCACACCAGTTATCGCCCTGGGCTTCACGGTATCTTCATGCATACGACTAGAACTGAAGCCTGCCTATGTCACCTTGTCATTATCATCAAGCTCACTTCCTTTGTTGAGAATATCAGATGCATGATTAATCCATGTTTTCTCTTTTGCTTTAGCCGATTCAATCCTGTCTCTCCCTGGTCTGACTGGCTTGTTGGTCTTTTTGAGAATAACATCATTGTTAGCATCAAGCTCTGCAGGTGACACAATAGTGTAGAAGTCTGGCAATCGGGATCTCTGAGACTTGTCCACTTTGCTTATGTCCAGAGGTTCCATGACAACACCTGGGTTTTCATTTGAAACATGATTGGTCAACGTAATCAGAGTGCCATGGAACTCAACTTTTGACAAGTTGGATTGCTTGTGCTGATCGATATTGTCCATGTCCCCAGTTGTGAACACATTCTGTCTCATGTCACTTGGAATCACTACTCCATTAGTCCTGATTTGCTCACTTACTGCAGCAGCAAGACATTTGCTGACCTGCTGCTCTCTAATGTAGGTGATGGCTGGGCCTAGCTTCTCAAATACGTTGATCAGATGCTTAAATTTGCCCTCGACGTGAAGTTTCAATCCAACGTACAGGGGAAGGGCGTTTCACGTTCCTTGCTTTGTCACATCATCTGTGCCCCAGCTCGTGTTCGCTTTGCAGTATTGAAAATCATCAGCTGAGACAGAGTATATGCAACACATGATCTTTGCTGATTAAGATCTGGTTCATTGTTGTTGACATCAGTCTGACTAGTACCAGTAGGACCTTGAAGCACCACATTCATGAAAGCCAATAAAGATTCTGGGATTGGTGACCTCAAACAGTCAGGATAGAAGTGTCCACCGAATGGCTTCTGTTCAAACAAAATCTGCTTGCGCAAGAACAAGACAGTTTGAACAATCATGCGATCTTCATTGTCACCCACTTCATTTTGACTTTTCAGTTCAGTCTCAATAGCCATCTCAGCGGTTTTCTTTGAATACAACATAGATGCACGACCCCTTCCTTGACTGGCTTCAATTATTTCAGGCTCAATTTTCAATAGTTTCTCTTTGAACCGAGTGGAGTGAATGCTTTTGGGGTCAACAATTCTGCCAAGGTCCTTCATTTTAGTGGTGTATAGGACTTTCAGTTCGTTCAAAGGGAAAACACGCTTTGATTCAACAATATATGCTGCCAACTCTGCAACAAGTGGATTAAAAGAATGTTCAGATTCAGACTGTGTTGCAGATTCAGCTTGCTCCACTGATCTTCAAGTCCAACCAGGTTCCATCCAGCATTTTCAAGTCTGACATAACAAGTTTGATGGTAATAGGCGTCCATTGCATGCAAATCTGAACTGTGGCTAGTTTGGCCAAGAGTTCTGTATTTCTGTTTTTTGTTGCCCAAGACTTGAGAGTTGAGTCCACAGCATCTGTTGAAGCTTTGTGTAGTCTCTCCCCCTCAATATTCTGTCCACACAGAATGCATTCCGGTTCAACACGACTAACAGTTGCAGTGACCATTGACCTAGTCTTTTTAGGGCTCTGCACCTCAACCTGTGTCCCAGAAGTTCTTTTCAATTTGAGTTCAGCACGCTTCACCATCGTCTGATTATAGTTCGTTCTGCAGCTTTTGTGAAGCACAGCTTTGTTAGACAGCATGTTGGAGGCCTTTAGCACTTCCATACCCTTTGGCAGTGCATTCGCATTTTTGAGATCATATAAGTCCTTTTCCAATGTCTCATATGAAGTATGAAATCGCTTCTGATTGGCAGGGCATCGAACGTCCTCATTAGTCTCTTGCTGCCACAAGCAGCACAACTTCCAGTTCAAGCACCCTTTAGATGCAGCTTCCATTATGTACTACCTTTACTTTTCAGCAGAAAACTGTACTTTACATCATGACCAAAGCCCTGAAAAATATAAAATGAAGACATCTTGGTTAATTCCGAGATGATGACAAAACTGAATGTGTTAGACTTCCTAATATTGTATTTATCTAAATTCCTTGAGCTGAGAAATATGGGTAAAGACACCAGATTGAATATTCAGCTTGTTTGGTTATTGAGATATTACTGATTGCACTTTGCAAATGCAGCCATTTTGAATTTTTAAGAAAGTCAATGTGATTATCAGCAGAGTTCTTTAAAATTTACATAATTATATTCTTGGATTCAATTAATATGAATGATTCCAAATTTATCCTCCTAACCTGTTCGGTGATCAAGATAAGATAAGCGAATTGCTCAGGGATTGAGATGTGATTGTATTATGTTGCTAATGGCAGCCTTTTTTTTTTAGAAATTCAATACAGCTGCCATCTGAGCTATTTAAAATTGACCATCACATTCCTGGACCCAACAAATATGGGTGTAGACACCAATTTTATCTTCCTAGCTTGTTTGGTTATCAAGACATCATTAAAAGTTAGTCGCGAATGGTGGCCATTTTGAATTTTCGACTTATTCAAGATGGCTGCCACCTGAGCCCTTTCAGAGTTAGTCCATATGATCCCTAGACCCCATAAATGTGGGTGTAGCCACTGAAATGAACTCTCCAGCTGGTTTAGTTTCAGAGATATCGAATAAAATAGGTTTTCGACGGCGGTCATCTTGAAATCCAAGATGGCGGCCATAAAAGGGATGTGTCAAAGTGCTTCCATCAATTTTTTTGATTGTCAAGGTCTAAACCACTTGTGTGCTAAAATTCACGCTTTTATCCGGATGTGCACACTTCTGCACTAAGATCCCCCACTATAAAGGATCTACTGGGTCTTGTGGGTCCTCTAGGTTTTCTGGAATCTCTGGGTCTTTTGGGTCCTCTGGAAGTTTTGGGTTTTCTGGGTCTTTTGGGTCTTCAAAGGTCGAAGGGGATCTCAGCAGTCCACAGGGTCAAGAGGTACATTCCAATAGAATGTAACTAATTAATAGATGGACGTAAATAATGGACACAAAAGCATCTCTCTCACTCTCTCACTCTCACACTCTCACACTCTCACACTCTCACACTCTCACACACTCACACACTCACACACTCACACACTCACACACTCACACACTCACACACTCACACACACACACACACACACACACACACACACACACACACCTCATCCATTAATAGTGGAAACACAATGTGTTAGGTTCTTCTTTTTCATTTTTGACCAATGGACAGACGTATGGAAGGATGGACAGTCAAATATTGAAGCGACTTCACCGCTTCAGAATTGTTTCCTCGCAGCATGAAAGAATATGCAGATAAGACTGAACAGAAATTTAGATTGGGGAATGCTAAGGAAATACGGAATGGTATGATGAAAATGACAGGTTATGACAAGAAAAACATCCTCATAAATCAAGTTCTGATCATGTATCAACTCTTGTTAATGCTTTCAATAAATTCTTTGTTCGATTTGGCAAATATGATTCTACACTAGTTTGGGATAATTTATCGGGACATTTGAGACACTCTGCGAGGAAAGAGGAAGACATGGAACTTAATCATTCTGTCGTTGAAAGATATTTGAAGAATGTTAAATCTGGTAAGGATGCTGGCCTGGACAACCTGTCTGGACGTATTTTTAAGGAATGTTGTAAGGAATTGGTTCGAGCTTTTCATTCCCAGTTTCAGTGGTCACTGAACACTCAAGTAGTTCAAAAGCTGTCGAAGTCTTCTGTCGTTGTACCTCGACCAAAAATACCCAACCAAACTAATTTCAATAATTATAGACCCGTATAATTAACTACTATACCCATCAAATGTTTGGAATAGATCGTGACAAACATCCTTATGGAGTAAACATAGGAATGGAAAGATCCTTTTCAATTTGCTTATCAAGAAAGAGAGGTGTTGAAGATGCAGTTGTAACCTTGTTACACAAAGTGGATGAACACCTTGAGAACAGCATCTTACGCACTGGTTTTGTTTGGAGATTTTATCAGCTTTTCATACCATTCAGACTCATTTATTGATGGAGAAGTTGCAAGGTATGGGAGTGAATTCAAATTTGAATCTCAGCATAACAAATTTTTTGACAGATAAACAGAAGGTTCGTTTCGATAATACATGTTATGATTATATCACGGGCACCGCTTGTACTTCGCGAGGATGTGTTTTATCAACAACTTCGTTTCCTCAATACATAAGTGATTTCGAATGTATGAGTACTGGCTTATCATCATGTCTTATGCTAAAATATGGGGATAATATTTGTTTTGCTGGACTGATTTTAAACGGATATCGAAACAATTTTCATTCCTTCATAAGTTTGTGCCAGGGAAATCATCTCGTCATTAATGTCGGTGAAACAAAGGAAATTGTTATCGATTTTCGGAAGACCAGGGAGAATTATCAAGTGTTGTCTATTTTGAGTGAAAATGTTGAGATTGTTTTGGAATATAAATATTTTGGAACTCTTATCGATGATAAATTTAAGTGGAAGAGTAATGCAGGGAAAGTAATTCCGAAATGTAATCAATGCAGATATGTTTTGTTTTAAGGCATTTGAAGTTTGCACTTCCACGGCTTAAATAAAACCTGTATTTTTAGAAATGATTTTTTTTTTTACTTTGTGCTACGAGGCAATAATACAATGACTCGTTTTCGAGATGAGTCTAATGAAGGCATACTGTGAGAGATCTGCTGTGTTTAAATTATTAATTTGGCATTTCCAAAGAAATATATATATATATTGCTGTTTTTATGATGAATGTGCCAGCTGTTTTAGGATTCCTCAAATGGTTTATGGAAGTGTGTGTTGTGTTGTGTTGTGTGTGTTTTTTAATCAAAGGTGTTGAAGTGCCACATGAAGTGGATTTATTGCTTGTTGTTTATTGCAAATTTATTGAACAAAATGACTGGGAAGAGGAATTTTGTGTTTATACATGATCAATATATCAAATCAATCAATCAACTTGATGCATAATCGAGTTCCAAGTATCTTGCAAACATTACCAAAGGCTTAGCCTGAACAGAGATGATGCTGAAATCCCAGGTTCAAATCCCATGAGCCATGCGCATTCATTTGTCTGTCTGTCTTCGATGCCCTTGTAATTCATGCAAGGGCAAGCTGACGTCTCCTTATGCCTGTTTATAGCACAAGGGCCTTACGTAAGTGTCTAAAGAAGAAAAACAGGCCTCCCAGGATGGAGCATCTATACTTAAACAACTTGGACGTTCGTTTCGTGGGTTTCCCACCCAACCCATCCAGAGTGGCGTCGACCACTCGGCCAGGGTGGCTAAAATAAATGTCATTATCACGTTGCCATATTCGACATAATTATGTTGCCAAGTGGCGTTGTGTGGTCTTGAAGCCATGAAACAGCGGAGTTGTCTTTCCTTCAAATGTACATTGATTGAAAACATCATTTTAAAAACAATGTCATCTGTTTTTGTGAGGTCATTTGCCACCTAAAATACTTTACACATGTGGAATATATATTTTCCTAAATATGCTCTAACCTTGTGAGAGCACGATGATCTGGTAAGATAATCAGACTTGGTGGTGTAAATGGTTAGAGTGTCTGATCTGAGTCTGGGAGGTTGGTGTTTTGAACTCAAGCCCAGTCAGGTCACATCAAAGACTGTAAAAATGATACTTGCTGCTTCCTTGCTTGACACTCAGCATTTAGAAAGGATAGAGCATGGACAAACAGCCATATGTTGGCAACCATTGCCAAGCTTGGTGGAGCTCATGGCCTCCTCCTGTGTTGAAGTTCCTTGCAAGGGAACTCATATTTATGTATTTACAGTGCGTCTAAATTGTGAAGAAAGGTGAATTATTTGACATAACTATGGGAAAGACTCATCTGGATGCTTAATCAATGCTTTGGCGCTTCTGGCTGGGCCATCCTGATGCGAATGCAGCACTATATGAACGGGCCTTCGATATCCTCATCCGTGAGAAAATGTTGAGTTTTGGAGATCATTTCATGAATATTACACCTACAAATCATTACCGTTTATAAAGTTGCCAAACATGTCATGGTTTTAATCCAAAGGCAGGAAAAAGTTTTTTTTTAGGCATTTCAAGAAATGTTTATATGGATATGGAATTACATTTATAGATCCTTATATTGAAGGAGCCGTGCCCACATGCAACACTTTTTAATACCCAAGAAGAAAGAAATGTATAACTTGGCTTTGTCTGGGATCAAACCACATCTGCGAACTTATGAGTCAGCAAATTTAAGCACTCAGCCATGGGATGTTCATGCAATAAACACTGGTTTCTGATTATGATATCTCATCCGTAAGGAAGCAGGACTTTGAGTGCCGATGCAAAACATACAAACAAACAAACTCACAAACAGAGACTTGGCGAATTTAAAATAGAATGATAAATGAAGAAATTAATTGACATATACTGCATATGTAATATATATATATATATATATATATATATATATATATATATATATATATATATATATATATATATATATATATATATATATATATATATATATATATATATGTGGTGAATTGAAGGTTGTGACGTGTGATCACATGTTGCAGTGCTCGAGCACTGTGTGTGTGTGTGTGTGGTTACGGCGGCGGTTCACTTGGTGCTCGTTGAATGGTGAGAATTGAGAGTATATCGGACTCCGGGCTTATACTGATTTATATTGCGGTGATTAGTTGCACGTGTATACCTTACTGCTTATGTACTCCTTGCTGCGCCTGTATTCCCTGGTGTGCCCGTAGAAGCGGCTTCAATCAAATGGAATAAAGCCTACACTCTGAAGGTTCTTCTCTCGTTTTCATTCCAATTTATTCCATTTGGTTTTCTCGGCTCTCTCAACCAACGATGGACAAGATCTACAAACCAGAGAGGTTCAACGCAGACCCAAACGCGACTGACTCAGAAATGAAATGGTCGCAGTGTTTCCGTTCCTTCTCACACTATCTGACCATCATCGAAGAGGGAGCCGACAAATTGGCCGCCCTTGTGAATCATGTCTCGCCCAGCGTATACAGGCTCTTCTCGGAGTGTGACACCTACGAAGCAGCGATCGACGTGCTGCAGGCGCTCTACGTGAAGCGCAAGAACGAGGTATACATACGACATCTTCTCAACACACGCAAGCAAGCAGCCGGGGAGACAATCGATCAGTTCCTGCAAGCTCTGAAACAGCTGGGAAAAGACGGCAGCTTCCGGGCCGTAAACGCCGAGGAACACCGAAATGAAGCGACCCGGGAGGCATTTATCCAAGGACTCAAATCAGCCCACATACGGCAACGCTTACTAGAGAAAGCGCAACCCACTCTTGAAAAGGTAGTCGATCAGGCTCGAGTGATGGATAAGGCTCAGCAGCAATCTGAGTCATTTGGGACACCGATGCTGCTAATGAACGCCGCTACGGTGGAAACTCAAGGAACCCCACAGACACAGACACAGCCTGACACAGGGGATGGAGAAAAACCCGAGGAGTCGGATACCCAGACCTCGTCAAACTCCTCAGCAACTACTCCGGTTGGTAAATGCTTCTTTTGTGGGTACAAAGACACCCCCGCCACAAATGCCACGCCAGAGATGCCACATGCATGAATTGTGACAAGAAAGGGTATTATGCCAGGGTATGTAAATCTACTCTAAGGGGAAATAAACCCACTTCTGCGGCTCTCTACTCACAAAAGAAACTAACTGCAGCCTCACCGGGGAATCTATCCAAGGCTATCATCAACGTACGAATTAACGGGCATATGGCTGAGGCTCTGATTGATACCGGTAGCTCTGAAAGTTTCGTCAACAGCTCGCTAGTGAAGGGCAGGAAATGGAAGATCCACCCGACAGACAATACGGTATGCATGGCTGCCACATCACTACAGTCCCGCGTACGAGGGTACTGCAATGTTGAATTGGATGTAAAAGGGTACACACATCGGGATGTAAGGGTACTGGTGCTTCGTGATTTATGCGCAGACGTAATTCTGGGTCATAATGTCCTCAAGCAGCACACGAGCGTCGAAATACCCTTTGGAGGAAGCAAACCTCGTCTAATTTTAAATGCTTTGACCACCGCAGAGGTAACGTCCCCCCAGCTGTTTGCTAACTTGTCGCCGGTCTGTAAACCGATAGCGATCAAATCGCGGCGATATACCACTGCTGATATGAACTTCATCACTTCAGAGACCAAGTGATTACTGGAAGAAGGAATTATAGAACCGAGCGATTCGCCATGGCGCGCACAGGTGTTGGTCACCGCCAATCAGAATCATAAGAAACGAATGGTTGTCGATTATTCCCAAACGGTCAATCGTTTCACCCAACTCGATGCCTACCCTTTGCCGCGCAGAGACGAGATGGTCGAACGCGTGGCCAATTATAAGATATTCAGCACCATCGATTTGCGAAGCGCCTATCATCAAATTCCCATCCGAGAGGAAGACAAACCTTACACCGCATTCCAGGCAGGTAGACGCCTCTACCAATTCAGGAGGATTCCGTTCGGTGTCACGAATGGAGTAGCTTGCTTCCAACGGGTTATGGACGACATCATCTCAGATGAAAACCTCAAAGACACTTTTGTTTACGTGGACAATGTCACAGTGTGCGGTAGGGATCAGGGGGAACATGACATGAATCTGGACAGATTCTTGAGCATTGCTAGAAAATATAATCTGACCCTCAACTACGAGAAATGCGTATTCTCGGCAAGGTCAATTGACCTTCTCGGCTACACGATAGCCGACGGCACGATTAAGCCTGATCCTGAACGATTGCGCCCACTTCGTGAGCTACCCCCACCTCAGGACCTGCAGACAATGCGCCGGGTAATCGGCATGTTTGCTTACTATGCAAGATGGATTTCCCAATACTCTGAGAAAATACATCCCCTAGTGCATTGCAAAAACTTTCCACCAGATGCCGCTGTTGTAAAAGCTTTCCACAGCCTCAAAGATGATATCAGTAATTCCGTGGTATTATCGATCGATAGCTCGGTGCCCTTCGTGGTGGAAACAGATGCTTCTGATCACGCGATAGCTGCTACACTTAATCAGTCTGGGCGACCCGTCGCGTTCTTCTCGAGAACTCTCTCTGGAAGCGAGCAGAGACACTCGGCAATAGAGAAGGAAGCGTACGCCATTGTCGAAGCCCTACGTAAGTGGAGACATTATTTACTGGGAAACCACTTCACGCTCGTTACGGACCAACGATCCGTGGCATTCATGTTTGATGGGAAAAATAACGGGAAAATTAAGAATGAAAAAATTATGAGATGGCGGATAGACCTAGCCTGCTATAGTTACGACATAGTTTACCGGCCCGGGAGGGAAAACCGTGCTGCAGAC
This sequence comes from Eptatretus burgeri, assembly GCF_056783735.1. Classification (NCBI taxonomy): domain Eukaryota; kingdom Metazoa; phylum Chordata; class Myxini; order Myxiniformes; family Myxinidae; genus Eptatretus; species Eptatretus burgeri. The sequence goes on from NC_140974.1 coordinate 43,150,075, forward strand.
ACCTCCTCTCGGGTCTACTGTTCGGCGACAATCAGTCGGGCTTTGCAAGACCTCCATGTGTCTCTGTGCCACCCGGGGGTAACCAGAATGGCACATTTCGTGCGCAGACAAAACCTTCCCTATTCTATTGAAGATATTAAACAAATGAATGCTTCATGCCCTGTTTGTGCTGAACTAAAACCCAGATTCTATGGCGCGGCTTCTGGCAGATTGATCAAGGCCACTTCTCCCTTCGAGAGACTAAACATTGACTTCAAAGGGCCCCTGCCGACCGAGACAGACAACAGATACATATTCACTGTTGTTGATGAATATTCAAGGTTCCCTTTCGCATTTCCGTGCTCGGATATGACCTCGGGCACTGTCGTGAAATGTCTGTCTAACCTCTTCGCTATGTTTGGGAAACCTTCGTACATACATTCAGACAGAGGGCCGTGTTTCATGTCGGCCGGGCTAAAACAATTCCGATTAGAGCACGGCATAGCAACTAGTCGAACGACGGGTTACAACCCACAGGGTAATGGGCAGGTGGAACGATATAATGGAGTTATTTGGAAAGCCGTAACTCTGGCGCTGAAATCGAGAGGACTGGGGCCCGAGCAGTGGGAGGTTACCCTTCTCGACGCTCTGAATTCCATATGCTCTTTGCTCTGCACGTCCACCAATGCAACTCCTCACGAACGAATGTTTACTCACCAGCGGCGTTATGTTGACGGCCAATCGGTGCCCAACTGGCTAACCCATCCTGGAACAGTGTTCATGAAACGCCCGGTACGACAAAGCAAGTATGAACCCATGGTGGAAGAGGTCGAACTTATCGATACTAATCCAGAGTATACTCATGTCAGGCTCCCGGATGGCAGGGAGACCACTGTGTCGGTTCGCCATTTGGCTCCCTCAGGTACTCCTCCCACAGGTACACCACCATCTGGCGCTCCTCCCTCTGACATCCCCTCCCCAGGTGTCCCCCCCCCCAGGAACTCCACCCGAGAATGGTGGCGACGGAGCTGCCGCGTTCCACCCGAGAGCGATCGGGGAGTCATCCCCGGCACGAGTCGAGGCTCACCAAGAGGATCGGAAGCCTCCCTCAAGTGAAACCGCCATTTACTCCCGGAGAGGTCGACGGATAATACCCCCTCGCCGACTCAATCTGTAAAGGGGATTATCGGCATCCTCGATGCTCATGCTCCTATATGCTCGTTACATAATATATCGATGCTCATGACCATGCTCCTACAACTCAAAATAATCCTCACTGCTTGGCATGTATGCTTCTGTAGTTTAGATAGTTCGCGTTGCTTGAAATGTATACTCCTGTAGCGCTGAAGTAATCATGGTGCGTTAGTTGGGCCTCTAGTTACATTTTAAAGACGGGGAAAATGTGGTGAATTGAAGGTCGTGACGTGTGATCACATGTTGCACGGCTCGAGCACGGAATAGATAAAGCTGAGGTTCGGCTCGGTCGGGGGTGATTGTCCCAGGGGCATTGTCGTTTACGGCGGCGGTTCACTTGGTGCTCGTTGAATGGTGAGAATTGAGAGTATATCGGACTCCGGGCTTATACTGATTTATTTTGCGGTGATTAGTTGCACGTGTATACCTTACTGCTTATGTACTCCTTGCTGCGCCTGTATTCCCTGGTGTGCCCGTAGAAGCGGCTTCAATCAAATGGAATAAAGCCTACACTCTGAAGGTTCTTCTGTCGTTTTCATTTCAAAATATATATATATATATATATATATATTGTTGCGAAGTCGCGCCCGCCGGCGTGCGATCGGCCACGTAATTCGAATCGCAGCACGTCGCCCACCGGACGGACAATTCAGTCGTGACCCTCCGGGAACTATTGCCCGGAGCCAGTCACAGGTGGGGGTTTGACCTCACTACGATCGGCTCAATTGCCCACCCGCGCAGGATAGGGTTGCTCGCCAAATTCGATCTACCAAAGTACCTGCGCGAGTGGTCGACCGGGCGATCGTACCACGCCACAGGCTCACTCCGAACACGAACCGCTAAAGCGGTTCGTTCCGTATTACAGGGATAACCGAGCGGCGTTATCGTCGGCCTTGACGGTTCCGATTAATTACCGGGCGTTTTAAACGCACGACGAATCTCTTACGCAATGCAGGATGAGGAGTCAATAAAAAGGAAGGAGACGAAGCAGAGCAGGAACAGTTCAACAAGCAAGCATTTTATTCACACACACACACACACACACACACACACACACACACACACACACACACACACAAACACACACACACACACACAAACACACACACAAACACACAGACAAGCACGTATATACAACCATACAAAAATGCACAAAAAGCAAATGCAGAGTTAAAACCGACTACACGCGTACACACGGCAACACTTACACAGTTCTACTTGAAAGACGGCGCCACCACAAGCATTTACGCAAAAAGCAAAGGAAGAAAGCCACCCTCACAGGCAAGGAGGCAGACAGGCCCGTAGACCAAATGAACGTGGATCCCGGAAGATCGGCCAGGTCCACGAGACCGGGGAGGTCTTACCCGCGTCCTCGTGACGCGATGGCGGGCAAGCCGCAATGTTCACGCAGCTGCGCCCCGACTCCGTGCCCTGGCGTGGTTGGTGAGTCCTCTCCGGCGAGCTCCGCGCGAGCGGTCCCGTTGGCAGCACGTTTAGGGTGGGGGGGACGGGGCCCCCCCTCGACACTATCTCAGCACGAATAGGGGGGATCGTTGATGCTCAGGGAGAGGAGTATGGCTGGCCGGCCTGGATCTCACGAGTCGAGCGACCCCCACACCGTGATCTCGTCGCCGTCCGCCGTCTTCCCTGCAACTCCTCCGCAACTTCTCTCCAAGCTCGACTCCCCCTCTCTCAGTTCCACTCAGCTCTGCCCCGCTCTTCTTCCAACTCACGCTTCGCTCCACCAGTTCCACACTCTCCTCGTGAGTCGCCTTGCGCTCGTCTCTTTATAGGTCTCAGGAGGAGCCGAAATGCAAATATGCGGATCAAAACGCGATTGGAGGCAGGGACATGCCACCCTCTGTTCAGCCATTGGTCGGGCAAAAAGGGGCGTGAACCTCCCTGGATCCGCATATTTGCATAAACGGACTTCACAGACACGCGCTTGGAGGCGGGGCCAAGCCGCCTCGCGTTCGCCCATTGGACGGAGGGGAAGTGGGCGTGAAGCGTTTTGGATCTGAATTTTCGCCTCAAAGGCCGCCATCCGCGCTCGCGGCTCAGTGCGTTTGGCACCAATCGCCGAGCGGGCCCTAGACAGACATTCAGTGTTCACAAGTGGTAGTTGTTGGTTGTGAAGGAGAAAGGCGAAGGTGGTGGAGGGTTTTCGGTGGTGGTTTGATGGTTATGGTGTCGTTTGGGAATGGCGGTGAAGCGATGTTTGCGGGATGGAGTTGTGAAGGTAAAGGTAGTGGCTGTTTGCGTTGTTGGCGTCTTAATGGTCGAAAATAATAATAAAGAAAGAAAAAATGGCTAACTCAAAGCATCGCAGCCCGGATGAATCACACATATTCCCTCTATACAACGGGTTTGGGCTAACTACACACGGACTTACCGAGAAATCTTACCTGAGGACTCTTTATGGTGTAATGCGAATTTCCACAACCGTAACAATATATATATATATATATATATATATATATATATATATATATATATATATATATATATATATATATATATATATATATATATATATATATATATATATATATTATTGTTGCGGATTCGCGCCCGCCGGCGTGCGGACGGCCACGTAACTCAAATCGCGGCACGTCGCCCACCGGACGGACAATGCAGTCGTGACCCTCTCGGACTAACGCCGGGAACCAGTCACGGGTGGACCTTTCGGTCTCACCGCGATCGTGCCAATCGGCCCCCGCGTGGGATAGGGTTGCTTGCCAAATTTGACCGACCTAAGTACCCACATGGAGGGTAGACCGGGCGATCGCACCTCGCCGCAGGTCGACTTCGGACACGGGCCACTTTAAGCGACCCGTTCCGTACTATCGGGATAACCGAGCGGTGTTATTCGTCGGCCTCGACGGTTCGATTAATTATCGGGCGTTTTAGCCCACGACCAACCCTTTACGTGAAGCAAGATGGAGATTCAATGAAAGAAAAGACGAAGCGAAGCGGGAAAACAGTTCAACAATAAGCACATTTATTTCGCGATGAACGGAAAGCACACATATACAATTCCACCAAAAGCACATGTAAAAGAAGAAGACAATGCAATATTACACAAAAAGCAAATGCAACAATGCAGATCTATCCGACTACCGGGCACACGGCAACACTTATACAATTTTACTTCACAGACGGCGCCGACAACACATATTCCCAAAGCAAAAGAAAAGAGAACCACCCTCCAGGATGAGGGGGTAGGCGGGCCTGGGGCCGAGACCGTGTCGGGCCTACCCGTCTGATGATGAGACGCGGAGCGGCGGTGGTGCCTCAACTCCGCGGGCCTCGCGGACAGTGTCTGGTAGGGGGTGGGAAGGGGGCCCCCTTTGTCGCACTATCTCAGCGCGGGGGGAAGCAGGTAGGGGTTGGTGGTGCTCGGGGAAAGGAGGATATAACCCTGTCTCGGGTCCCGCGGCGAGCGTCTCCTCCTCCACCTCGGTCGCGTTGCTGGCCTCTCCCTGTGCCGCTCCCGGCACCGACGCGAGCACCCCCTCGTCCGCCTTCGCCGCCGTCACCTCTCCACAGCTCCGTCCTCTTCACTCCGACTAGTACCACTTCTTTCCAGCTCCACCGACGACTCTCTTGAATTCCGCACACTCAACTCTCTTCCAACTCAACTCTTACTCAACTTCCAACTGAACTCTTACTCCACTTCCAACTGAACTCCTACTCAACTTGTCTGACGAACGCAGTCGTTTTTATAAGCCCCGTCGCTTCGCTCTTTTACCCTTGACCCTCTGCCTCCGACCCTTCACCTCTCTAACTCGCTCCCCATTGGCCCGAGGAAAAGTGGGCGTGAATACTTTTTGATCCATAAATTTGCATATAGCGACCGCCCTCCAACGCCCTGGAGGCGGGGTCAAATCGCCCCTCGCTCACCGATTGGACGGAACAAAAGTGGGCGTGAGTCGTTTTTGATCCGTTTTTCTGCGGAAAGTCCGTGATGTTTTTGAACACGCTGCTCGGTGCGCGCCCCGCACGAGTCCAGCATCGGTGCCCACGAGTGGCGCGAGATGACGGTGATGCGATGGTGGCGAGTTGTGACGGTAAAGGTCGTGGCGGTTGTGGTGAAGCGGCGTTGTGGTTGGTGGTTGTTGTTGTGATGGCTGTTGAGACGTGGTTGGTGGTGGTAATAATGGCGGCTGGTCCAAAATAAAGATAGTAAAAGAAAAACGGCTAACCTGAAGAGTCGCAGCCCGCATGAATGACATTTATTCCCTCTAGACAACGGGTTTGGGCCAAACTACACATATACTTACCAAGATATCTCACCTAAGGGACCTGAATGGTGGTTTGCGAATTTGGTCAACCACAACACTACCCCCTCCCCTTTTTACAGACTCGTCCCGAGTCGTCAAATTTTCATGTGCCATCATGTGTAGTTTTCCCCTAGTACATTTTACCTACGGATCCCTGAGTGCGACATTCATGGTATTCGTGTCCCCAAAATAAATAACCTGAGGGCTGAGTAACTACCGAAACAAACTCACTCACACGGACGACTTAAATAAAATTGCCGGCGCAAAGACAGACATGCCGGGGGCGCACTCATATTTACAGTACATCTTAACCTTAACTTACAAATTTTACACTAAACCATGGCCCAGGATCAATGAACTCTGCAAAAAGAAAGCAGTTAGCAGGGAGCCAGGCTGCTCACATGCAGTCTCTGGCTCAAACAATGCAGGTGACAGGGAACGTGGCCGGCTGCTCACACGCAGTCCAAGGCCTTCCCTTTTTAACTGAACGCAGTGAACCACAACAGTGCATGGGCTGCACAAACGTAGTCTCCGTGCCAGCTCAAGTGGCACACGCAATGAACACAACGAATGGATGGATGAACACAAACACGGTGCACGGGCCGCCACTGCAGGCCCGTGTTGTAGCTGCCAACAGGGCAGTTCTTGCAGCTTGCAAACTGTTGCCTTGATCCTGGCGCACATGGCAATGAACATGGGGGGGGGGGGCAAAGCAAAAATTGAACGGGGCTGGTGAACAGGGGCAGTGGGCATGGCATGGCAAAGGTGATCAGGCAAACACAGCCTGCAGAAGAAGGCCGCTGCAGGCAAACACAGCCGGCAGATGAACTGGCCGGCACAGGCCTTGAAGAAAAACAGCCGCAGACGATCCGGCCGGTACAGGCCTTGCAGCAAAACAGCCAGCAGATGAAGCTGGCCAGCCTTTGCCATTCAGTGGAGGTTGGTGGAGGGAGTGCGGTGGTGCTGGCCACTCGGAAGGCGTGCTCGGACCTACCCTACGGTCTCCCTCCCAACCTATCGCCTTTGCCTGTCACTGTCCATACCCACTCCCTTAATTTGTCCAAACCCCAATTTAGCCCCAACTTATTTTTTTATTTTTACTTCCCCACTATAAATCGTCCCCTAACCCCCTTTATCGTCCTTGTTCGGCTAACCTATCCTGTCACCTAGCCTACTCCCAACCCCTACGTTCCCTTCCCGGAGGGGAACAAGGGAGAGCTAGCGTCCTGTGTCGAGGCCCAACGAAGCCTCAGAACGGCCTCCCCAGAGTTCAGCGATCTAACCCAAAGTGGGTCCAGCGGCCCACAACGAGAGCGAGGGGATGGATGGTGCGGAGGGGTACACTATACCCCCCAAGCTCGGCGTGCACTCGTTCGCAGCACTCGTCCCCTCAACCTCGCGAAGCACGACCGAACTCACCTGGTCGTGACCTTTCCTTCCTAATCTACCCTATCCATTTAACTGTTAAACTACCCCGGGGCTTTCAACAAGCGCCTCTCGCTTAAACTATTGGTTCTAACAACCCAGATTCCCGTCGCCTGTGTTGGTGTCCTCACAATTTCGGTCCTCGCCCCCCAATTTTCTCTCCGTGCCCTCACACGGTCTCATGGCTGGGACACGTGGCCCCCTTTGGCAGGCACGACCCTCTGCCGAATCTCCCGCTATGGCACCCCCGGGCACTACACTGCCTCCGAGCCTACCAGCTCCCTAAACACCGGGGAGTGCCCCCCATGGCACCTCCCCTGAAACGCACACGTGGCAGGCTGGCTTCCCAGGCCCCTTTCCGAGGGTCACCCGTGCCCACAACACTGCCCACGCGGCTAATGGCACCCCGGGCTCCCGCACCAAGCAGGCGCACCCGTGCCCACTACGCTATCCCGGCCCCCCATGGGCCCTTGGCCTACCACGGCCGACTAGCCTGGTGCCCGGGGTACCCACTCAGCGATACTCACTTTTCGCAGCCACGCTCCCAGCCCGTCAACAGGGCTCCTGCACCCCTCCAAACGGGTTTCGAGCCTACACTCCCACCAACAACAAAACGACCTCCATTTTTCAATTTGACTAACCCCCTAACTCAATCTACACTGACCCCGGGGTCCCTTGGGCGGGAGTCACTCCTCCCCCCAATCACTCATCGCACCATGCATTCCCCATTCGCTCCATTCACACAGACCCGCTGGCCTCACTCACTCAACATGTCTCCACACAACTCACCAACTCTTCAACACATTCACCGCTGAACTCTGCCACCCTTCTAACTACATCCCCTAACTAACTCGTGCTCCCACGTCGTCCCTTAAACTATAGAACGTTCCTTTTAACCTACGTAGCTAAGCAACGTCCCCACTACACATTCACTGTCTGTCTCTGTCTCCAAATAAATCATTTTATTTCCCAACCTAAATCTGGCTACAATCCCTCTACTAATCCATTCCACGGACGCCATGAGGACTTACCCCTGCCCCATGAAGTCGGTCTAGCTAAGCGAACCCTTCCCCGTAACTAGTTTCCATCCTGTGCCCAGGTAAGGGGGTCTTCCACCCCTTGCCCAGGAATCCTGTGCACCCGAAAGTGAGGCTTGTTTGTTTTTTTTTTTTTTTTTATGCGCAGCACCAGCGCGGCAACTCGCGCACTTTGCACCTGCCCGTGACGTCATGCAGCTGCCGTGTACCTCGTCCCTCCTTGGACGGCACCATCCGGCAGGGATACCCCTCCTGCCGGATTCCAACCCCACGTGCAGCCATGACGTCACCGTGCGCATAAAAAAAACACAAGCCCCACGTCTCGAGGGGTTCCCCACGCGAACACATGTGCTTTGCCCGTTGGAGCTTAACACACACGATCGCGTGGAGAACCCGTCCGGTCCAAAT